>NW_006408716.1:5541389-5566816 GCF_000296735.1 Chrysochloris asiatica | reverse complement strand
GCCGTCGAGTCGGTTCCGACCCATAGCGACCCTGTACAGGGTTTCCGAGGGTGTAAATCCTTACGGGAGTAGAAAGCCTCATCTTTCTCCCGCGAGTGAATATATAATACAGACTATTATAATGACTCCTTCATTTTTGTCCTTGTAGAAGCGGCCGATAGTGTGTTGTTAGTTATGGATCACTGTGTTCACTGTTTTCAATTCTTTTCTTTCTAGGTAACCGTACACAATCCAGAGAATCAAAGCTATTTGATAGCATATAAAGATTCACAACTCATTGTATCATCAGCTAAGTAAGTTTTTCTGAAGTAGTAATGTGTATTAAAGAGTTTGCAGTGACCATAAAGGAAATAGATTGTATTACTTTCTTTTATATAATGGTTCCGTCTGT
The DNA here is from genome assembly GCF_000296735.1 of Chrysochloris asiatica. Lineage (NCBI taxonomy): Eukaryota > Metazoa > Chordata > Mammalia > Afrosoricida > Chrysochloridae > Chrysochloris > Chrysochloris asiatica. The sequence continues at coordinate 5,566,425 of NW_006408716.1, read as the reverse complement.
CATACTCTGTGAATCAGAGGCAGTACAGTATAGCACACTGGTTAGGAGTACAGATTCTACAGCTAGAATGTCTGAGGTCTCAGTTCAAAATGGTAGATAGATATATAACCTTGAGCAGGTCACGAGAAGTTCTTCAGGTGTAAAAGGGAAATCATAATTGTATCTATTCCCTTTGGTTAGTTGTGATGATTAAATGAGTTGATAAATCTTTTAATATATTTTTTTTAATTTACCTTATATAAATGCACCCTACCCGAGACCAAGACGGGTGTCTTAGTATACAAATGCATTAATGCAGCTGTAAGTAAAAAAGTAAGTATACAGCAAGGGTTTCAGTTCATATGTGTAAGGATTTATTACAAACAAAACCTGTTTCAATATGTCTCTACAATCAGTGACTTCCAACAAGGTTTCTCAGTAATACACTTGTCAAGTTCTTGTTAAGTTCCTTGAGTTGGTTCTAACTCATAGTCACCCTGTATATGGTTTCCAAGGAGCGCTTGGTGGGTTTGAACCACCAACCTCATGGTTAGTAGTCAAGTGCTTATCCTACAGTAGTCAGGGTTTTGTTGTTGTTATATGCCATCGAGTTGGTACCAACCCATAGCAACCCTGTATAGGGTTTCCGAGGAGCAACTGGTGAGTTTGAACCACCGACCTTGTGGTTCAAGCCGACTTTGCAGTCCGTCCAATCAAACCAGTGCTTTCTGGTGCTGTGCTGTGTTGTGCTACGTATATCCCAGGCAGAGAGGTCAGCACAGAATGTCAGGCAGCTGTATTTTTTATGGTACTAAAGGGGTAATGTTGCTCGGGTTTTCAGATGATACAAGATGATCACTAGTGTATATTGTGAAGTTTGAAGGAAGTTGCAACTGCCTTGGAAATGAAAAGGCGGGGAAAGTTGTGCCAAGGAGTTTTGTGTCATCGTCAAATTGCCACTGACCTAGTCGTTCTTCAGTGGTAGCAAGGGCTGTCATAGCAAGAATTTCTCTGGGACTCCTTTACCCCATCCACCTTGCAGTCCAGATCTTGCCCCTTCAGACCTCTTTTTCATACCCAGACTCAAAGAGCATTTTAAAAGGAACAGTTTGAGGTCCTCAAGCTTGTCTGTCAAAACTGCCATTTTGATGTAGTGTCAATTAAAGGATGCATAATTCTTTGGGGGAAACTTCAGAGACAGTACCCCTTTCAAGAGTGGGTACACATAGATGGAAGATTTGGTGAGCAAATCACATTTTGATTTTTGATTTGTTAAGTACCACTGAGTTGGTTTCCGAGGAGCAGCTGGTGGTCTTGAGCTGCTGACCTTGAGGTTTGCAGTACCCAGTGCTGATCCTAAAGTGCCACAGGACTCCCTAGAATACACCTCAGCAATAAAAAGAAGGGAATTTATGCTGAATGATAAAAGTGAATTTGCATAGTTTCCATACTATAATATTCTATGTATATAACATTCTTGAAGTGGTAAAATGACAGAGCTAGAGAATCGATTAGTTGTTTCCAGACTTTGGGGAGTGGGGGAAGGGATTTGGCCAAAGCTCTAGGAGGGATCTCTCTAATCGAGCTGTACTGTATCTTGTGCTAACCAGTGGTTAACGTATAGTAAAAACTAAGTGACAGTGGTGGTTATGTGCTGTCGAATTGGGTCCAATTCATAGTAGCCTATAGAGTTGCTGAGTTTGTAAATCTTTACAAGAGCATAAACTTCACTTTTCGCCTAAAAAGTGGCTGGTAGATTCAGAATACTAACCTTACAGTTAGCAGCCCAACTCTTAACCCACTACACTACCCCAGGCTCCTTAAAAATGAAATATTAGTCCATAATTAAATTATTCTTCCAGCTCTCTTCTGCCCATTATTTGTAACCAGTTTCCAAAGATCTGTGGGTGATTTTCACTGGTTCCCACTCTCCACTGCTCAACTTTAATTGCAGGCCAGTGCTGTCACCTGATTGCATGTAACACTTTCAAGTATGTCTCCAAATTCTGGGTCAGTGTGATATAACAGCCTCTTAATATCTTCTTAATATCTCTGTCCTCATTTTTTGACCTTTATCCTATTCCCCAAACTTCTGTTATGGAAAATTAATCTCACATTATTGTCTTTATATATGCAAGGAGGCGTCAAATTTTATGGGAAAATTCTGTTGTAATATAAATTTTGTTGAGATTTTCCGCAAACTTTTTGAAGCCTCTTCATATGTTAGTCTATTTTCAAAGACCTTCTGCAATCTGACTCTCTCTTTTTTTTATAAAACATTCTTTTAGAGAACTTCAGGCATAAGATAGCAGCAGATAAAATAGTATGCTAAACCTGCATAGACACATCACTTAGCTTGGACAGTTATGGAGCACAGCAGTCATTTTTTTTTTATTTACAAGCCCATCCATTTCTCCCTTCTTATTTTGAAGCAAATTTCAGATATCATGTATCATTTCATCCATAATTACTTTAGTACTTAATCTCTATAAACGAATAGGACTATTTTAAAACACAACCACAATACCATTTTTGTACCTTATAAATTAATACTTGTTTGTTGTTGTTAAGTGCCATTGAGTTGGTTCCGACTCCTAGTGACCTTTATAGGGTTTCCAAGGAGCAGCTGGTGAGTTTGAACCACCCACCTTGTTGTTCAAACCCACCTTGTGGTCCAGTGCTTTATCTCACAGCGCCACACCAGGACTCCAGCACTGGATAGTATTGTCAGTGTTCAAACTTGTAGGAGTCTCATCCATTTCCTGTAGATTTTTTAAGTCTGCAAATGTCACTGTCTCTTATCTTGCTCTTGAATTTGTAAATTTTGTAGCATGATTGTTGTTGTTATCGGTTCCGACTCATAGTGACCCCGTTAAATCTGTTTTTGTCATTTTAAGATGTCTCTTTTGTATGTTTCATAACTCTTGACAAATGCCTTATAAAAGGAGATATTTAATAGGACAAATTTCAGGTGTTTGTTGTGATTAGGAAATTCAGGTGAAATGTCTTGAAAATAGATGTGTTTATGAAAGAGTGATCACCAGGTTTGTTTTTTGGTTTTAACTTTCTAATAAACCCAGATAAAGCACATTGAGAAAGGAAATAATACATTCCTACTGCCCTCTCTCCCTTTTTATACCACAATTCCATTCAGTACTACATGAGGCAGTTCAAGTGATAACAGTTAAAGAGAGTCTTCAGAAACACTCTCTGTTTAAATTGTTGTTAGATTGCAGCAACATGAGAATCCTTGGATACGGCTGATACCCTAGTATGTATGACTGCCAGTAGATAGTTCATTTTTAACCTTATATTAAGAAATGGATGATTGTCTCTAATGCACATGACATATTTATTACCTGTCTGCAACATTATTATGCGCTATGAATATAAATTACTAAGATCTTGCATTCTAAACGAAAACCATTTCAGTGAGATTCAGAAGTGTTCAGTGTTGGCTCTTAACCCTGGTAAGAGCTTTTGGTTGGGCTGTTGTATTTGAAAGACTAGTAATGTGAGTAACTCCTGAGGCTGCTAGACTTAGTGGTAAATGTAGGGGATAGTTAGACAAAAATCAGTCTTATGCATGAGTTTTGTAATATAAGTTTAGACTAGGAAAAAAATAAAATCTAGTAACATTTATGACATTTAAACCGTGAAAGCCCACCCAAATAAGTAGCAATTGTAAGTTTAATTCATTCTTTAGCGTAATACTGTATGTTTTATTTTCTCTAAAGAGCATTACAGCATTGTGAAGAATTGATTCAGCAGTATAACCGTGCTGAAAACAGTATATGCCTACCTGACAGTAAGCCTCTGCCCCATCAGAATGTAACTAGCCACGTGGGCAGAGCAGTGGAAGACTGCATGCGGGCCATCATTGGAGTGTTGCTCAATTTAACCAATGATAATGGTGAGTAATGTGCTCTGGCTTCTTTTCTCAGTGACTGATTGCTTACCGTTTGTTCATTTGTGATGTAGTGAGTTTTTTAATTGCCATAATGTAATTCACTTATTTATACAGATTTGACTGCTTTTTAACTGCCAGTTTTTAGAACTAGTCTAGTAGCTTGGCTTGGAAAATAATGCATTATAGGTGGTGGTGGTGATGTGCTGTGGAGTAGGTTTCAACCCATAGCGACCCAGTATAGGGCTTATGAGACTAAATCTTTGCGGGAGCAGAAAGCCTCATCTTTCTCCTATGGACGCGTTGATGGTTGTGAACTGCTGACCTTGAGCTTAGCACTCTGACTCGTAACCACAACTCTAACAGAGCTCCTTAACATATTGTTGAGGCAACAGTATATTTCAGTAAAGTAATAACTATTTTATAGGTTTTCATTAAATTTACAGCTATTTATATGTTTGTTTCTTGTCATAAGGACAATTCATTACAAGTGTTTTTTGTACTTTGCAATCTTTCAGAATGGGGCAGCACCAAAACAGGGGAACAGGATGGCTTGATTGGTACAGCGATGAACTGTGTACTTCAGGTTCCAAAGTACCTACCTCAGGAGCAGAGATTCGATATTCGAGTGCTGGTGAGTCTGAACTGCCGCTTTCAAAAATAAGGATTGATCTAGTGAGAGAAGCATTATTACATTAGTTTAGGGTTTAAAAACTAGTGAGTTAATATATTGTCTGATGTTTCCATGAATTACTATGAAGAACATACCTTTTATTATATAATAAAAGTAATAAAGGGCAGTTATGTACAAATTGAAAATATGAGAACAAAACGTATTTAATACTGCTGACGAAACTGTTCTTTCAGAAAATCCTTATTTTATATACTTCTCTTAACCACTTTGCAGATGGTAAAATTATGTTTAGGTTACTGGCTGCCAATAAAAAAAAATTCTGTATTTCATTCATTTGTTTTTAGTTCTTAATCGTGAAGTCTGTATCTTCCTTTTTTAGGGCTTAGGTCTTTTGATCAATCTAGTGGAGTATAGTGCTCGGAATCGGCACTGTCTTGTCAACATGGAAACATCGTGTTCCTTTGATTCTTCGTTCTATAGTGAAGACGGAGATGATAGTTTAAGGATAGCTGGACAAGTTCATGCTGTTCAGGCTTTAGTGCAGGTAAGAAACAATGTAGAAAGAAATTGGCACCTACAGTTTGTTGCATTGTTTCAGTTGCTTTATTAATCATACTTTTCCTCTTCTCTTTCTCTTTTGTTAAGAAACTCTGAAACATGTTTTTGTTGTGGAAAAGGAGGTCTCTTAGATCCTATTAATTTGTAAAGATGTACAGTGTCTGGGCTTACATTTTATTTAGTTTTAACCCGAAATTCTTAAGCAGTTAAAACTGTGGTCCAGTTCTCTGTCGACCAGTGGGAGAAACACAGACTTAACATGTACCCTGACTTTACTCTGCTATTCCTGTAGCATATGACTTGCTACAGGGTGATTGTTGAAAATAGTTCAAAAGGAATTTATTACATATTTTACCATAATAAAGTTTGGTGTTTTTTTTTTTTAACATAACCAGTCACTTTACATGGGGAAAAGGTAGATTTTTTTTTTTCATGTTTTATTGTGAATTATTTGATAGTTTACATGAGAGAACTTTAGTTTTACATTCATTCCACCGTATATCATTTCATTGCCATGGTTCCAGTCCCCTTCATGCATCATCATCCAACCTAGACTGGAGAATTAATAACTCCCTTCCTTGCCACAAAACATCTACCTTTACATTTCCAACCCTCACAATCAGTCTGATAACAATCATTCACTATTGTATCGCAAGTGACCCTTCTACATTTCATTTCATCAGCTCTGCCTAGACAGATTGGATAGTACTCACTGGAGATTCTGCCTTCCTCCATGCCCCCTAGCTCTAAGTTCCCTCTTGAAAGCTTGTAAGCCAGTCACTTCTTTCTTTTGTAGTTCCCCCCCCCACCCCCCAATTTGGGTATCCAGTGTGTCCAAGTTGCCCATTTCTAAAAAGGTAGATTATTACTGATAACAAATTCGGTATCCAGATTCTGCCACATGTTGACTTTCAAATCCTTTAGGATTTATTAACTGATATGCTATGCTCTGTGTCCAGGACTGTACACCACAGACAAACTGGAAGGCTTTTGCTTTCTATTATTCAGTTAGTTTGGATAGTATGGGAAATTCTGGGATAAGACAAGTTAATATTTTCCTTTATTCACCCTTACTTTTCTCCATTATCAATACTTGAGAGTTAACTGTGGATAGGAAGTAATCTCTAGGTTCCCCCCTCACCCCCAATTCAAAATATTCATTCTTGAATAGCCTTGAAATTTTAGTCCTCAGTTATTTAACATAAGAAATGATAGGTAAAACCGGTAAGAAATTATTTTATTAATTAACAGTAACTGTAAACTAATAGTAATGGCTAATAATAGTTAACTATTTTTCATCTTGCCATGTCATTTTAGGAACTCATTTCTTTCATTTTTTGATCGCATTGACTGACAAATTTACTTTTCTGCGGAGAGGCATTCCTTTCTATGTATTTGTTATTGTTTGTGGACTTTTCATTTTGAAAAGATTATAGACTCACAGGATGTTTCAAAAATAGTATAAAGAATTTTATATACCGTTCATTCTGTTCCCGCTAAATGGTAATGTATACCTTATATAACTGTAGTAGAAACTCAGGTCGTGACGTGGTTAAGCACTTGGCACTAATTGAAAGAAAGGTTGGCAGTTTGAGCCCCGAAGGGGAAAAGATCTGGCCATCTGTTTCCATAAAGATTACAACCTATGGGACAGAATAACTCATAGGGAAACTTTATGTGACAGCACCCAACAATCCAAACATAGCTGTAACACAGGATCAAACCCAGGAAATGGTCATTGTACTGCTACGTATAGTACAGATTGACCGCATTTCTCTTTTTGACGTCATTCCTTTATGATCTCTTGTGTAATTTTATCATGTATATAGATTCATGCACCCACTACCACAATGAACACATTGAGTTCTATCAGCACAAAAGAAATGTACCTAGTCCCCACTCGATCTGCCTCTCTTATGTGCTGCAAACTACTGATCTGCTCTTCATTTCTGTCATTTTGTCAATTCAGGAACATTTTATGAATGCAATTGTATAATCTTCTGAGATTGACTTTGTTCCCTTCCATCATATGTCTTTGAGGTCTCTACATGTTGGTAAACTTAGCAGTAATTCATTCCTTTTGATCGTTCAGTAATGCTCCACTGTCTGGATCTACTGCAGCTTCTTCTCCAACCGTCTCTGTGTTGAAATGGAACTTAGAAGAAGTAGATGATTGTTCCGTTTCATTGCCAGTGTCAATTGTGTGCTGTCAGTATTTCCTGTAGGACACGGTGGGATTGTCTCCGAGGGTCTCCTAGGCTGTCATCTTTACCGGTCTTTTCTTTTGTAGCTACTGCAGTGTTGAAACCTCTGAGCTGAACTGTTGGTTAGTAGCTCAGCGCTTCACCATGACTTTACCAGGGCTGCCTGCCTATGTACATACCCACTGCCATCCAGTGAACTTTGACTCAGAACAACCCAGTTAGGTTTCCGAGGCTTTACGTCTTTTTGGGAGCAGAAAGCCACTTCTATCCCCTGAGGCTGATGGATTTGAGTGACTGAATTACTGCGTCACCGGCTACACCACCAGAGCACCTTCCACTTCACATTGTTGGGGTTAATTTGAAGCAGCCACCCCTTCCTCCCAGTAGATCCAAGAGGTTATGTCTCAAGTTTTCCTATTGTGTCTGATGACCTGGGATGAGACTATATTTTTATTGAAACACCACACACATTAATATATTTTTACAAACCATGCAACCTAATGCATATTTCCTTTGCACGCTGTATACAATATTTGTGTGAGGAGGTTTTGTGGAAAATCTATGGCACTTGGTATAACTCCAGAGGTTGCTTGTCCTTACAACATGCCTGATTTTCTTTTTAACCTGCTATGATTTCTGGGGTCGCTGTGACTCAATGGCAGTGGATTTGCAAGGGGGGAGAGAAGAGTATATCCATCCTGAGAAATGTTGTTGAGTGCTGTCGAGTGAATTGTGATTTCATAGTGACCTTAGTGTGACCAAGCAGAACTGTGGCCCTATAGGGTTTTCCTGACTGTCATCTATGAAAGGAGATTGCAGGTCTTTCTCCTGTAGAGCTGCTGCTTGGGTTCGAACCATCAAGTCTTTGTGTCAGCAGCCAAGCAGTAAACTGTTGGAACACTGACGTATATGTGCTACATTTTAAATATAGATAGCATATTAGCATGCGTATTCTTGGCAGTGTGTATTTTTCTTTGTCATAGGAAGATTTTTATATCAACACACAGTTTTACCTCATTCTCCATAATGACTGTGTAACATTGAATCATTTATTTAACAAATTTTCTCTGATAGACTTGCAGAAAAATTTTTTTTGGTGAAAATTATATGCAGTCAAATATATTCAACAATTTTTATATGTACAGTTGATTGACGGTTACAAACTACACATTTTATCACCATTTTCCCTATCTCTGCCCATACTGTTTTGCCCATGTTGAGGTATGCAATAGTCATTGAGAACGTGTTTCATTAGGGGAGCTAAGATATTTCAAGATGACTTCATGCACTAGTTTACTTTTAAGGCTTAAATGTTAATTTCTAGACAGTAGATTCAGGGGTTCCTTAAGTCTTTAAGGCTTAAATGTTAATTTCTAGACAGTAGATTCAGGGGTTCCTTAAGTCTCATTGTGTCAAGTAAGTCCAGTTTCCAGTACGGATTTGAGAGTCTATTCCACATTTTGTTGAAGGCCCAACTTTTGGGCCCTTGAGCAAAACATTTAGTGATGATATCTGGGAACCAGCCATTTCTTCATTACTCATGGGGGGGCTATGGAGGTGTGGAGGCAATTAAATCTGCACCCCATTTCCTTCTTTAATTCCTGGGTCTCCTCCTTCCTTTACTGTGCCAGGCACATAATGACCAATTTATATTTAGGAAGGCCTCTCACAAGCTTTTTTAAGCTGTTATGTGCTACTCACCAAGCAAAGAGGTAGAACACAAACTCTAAAATCAATTTACTGGCTAGACTCTTGAAGTCATGACCTTAAACTTTGTTTGTTTTTATTTATTTATTTTTTGTTTGTTTGTTTTTTTAACTTTTGAACCAGCAGAATGAAGCTAGGAAGGGTTTAGTCATACTGAAGTAGAGTCAGCAGGTGCAGCCTTCATAAGAGATCTTTTTTTCAGTTGTTTTCTTTTGCCTCAGAAATTAACAGATCAGCGCTCTGGTACCTGACTTGGCTCAGTGTGTATGTGTGTATGCCTGTAAGTAATTTCCTGATGTAGGAATTGTGGCAAAGTATGTATGTTTAAAATTGATGTTTCCAGTCCCCCTCCATCATGAAGCACACACTTTGCCTTTTCCCTCAGTTTATACCTCCTGATAAAACTCTATGAGAGTTGTCCTTTTTTGTGTTCTTGCTAACATTGGCCATTACAATTTTTACTTTTTAGCAGTCTTAAGTTTCTAGTTACCTTCAGTGTTTCCCTAATGACACTCTGCACACGTATCTCTGAAGAGCCCTTAAACTTGTTCTTGGCTCAGAGTAACTGAACCAACAGAACAAATTGTGAAGTAAAAGAATCAAAGAGAAGATTGGAAAAGGTAACTTACAAAGAAGGTGTAGATTAGGGAGTCTGGTGTACCACTGTAGGGGTAAGCACTGACTCACAGGATTGTAACTCACCAGTTGCTCCTCAGAGACCTTATATAGGGTCATTATCAGTTGTAACCTCTACTAGACAGCACTTAACAACAACAACATAGTATTATTGTTGTTGTTAAGTACCGTGGAGTCGGTTCCGACTCATAGCAACCCTGTACAAGGTTTCCAAGGCTGTACATCTTTACGGGAGCGGAACGCCTCATCTTTTCTCCCATGGAACTGCCGCTGGTGGTTTCAAACTGGCAACCTTTAGGTTAGTAGCCCAATTCGTAACCGCTACGCTACCAGAGCTCCTATATGTAGTATTATGCCTTGTTAAAAGCCTAAAAGGGATCTGCCTTTCTCAAGCTGAAAAAACTAAAGTGAAAATTTAAGCCTCTATCACAGAATTGTTTGTTTGTTTTGATTCTGTGAGCAAAAACCAGAATGCAGGAAGCATCAAAAATGGAAGGAATATACAGATACACTGTACCCAAAAGGATTGTCAAATTTCACCCATTTCAGGAGATGGCAAATGACCTAGAGCAGATGATACTAAAGGAAGATGTCCAGTTAGCCTGGAGGCATTGGCAAAAAAAAAAATAATTCTTTCTGCAGTAATTGACGAATGTAGATGTTTTAGCAAACAGATGCAATACGTAAGTGTTTACTCATTTATGTCAAATTTTAATGACAAGCAACCTGGCCAACCGAATGGAAAAGATTCATATTTGTGCTCATGCAAAACAATCAAACAATGCAGAAATCATCAAACCTGTGTCATTAATGTCACATGCTCACAAATTTTTTGCTGAAGCCTATTCAAAAACTGTTGCAGTTGTACATTGACAGGGAGGTGTCAAAAGCTCAAGCGAAATTCAGAAGAGGTTGTAGAATGAGTTGATGCCGTGGATCTCGACCAAATGCAAAGAATGCCAGAAAGTTGTTTATTTGTAATTTATCCATTCTACGGTATGAATTGCATCTCAATGTAAAGAAAACAAAAATCCTCACCACTGGACCAATAAGCAACATTATCAACAGAGAAAAGATTGGAATTTTCAAGGACTTCATTCTTCTTGGATCAACTATCAACACTCACGGAAGCAGCAGTCAAGAAATCAGACAACGTATTGCATTAGGCAAATCTGCTGCACAAGACCTTTTTAAAGTGTTGAAGAGTAAAGATGTCAACTTGAGGACTAAGGTGCACCTGACCCAAGCCATGGTATTTTTAATAACCTCATATACATGCGAAAGCCGAACAGTGAATAAGGAAGACCGTAGAAGAATTGATGCTTTTGAGTTATGGTGTTGGAGGAGAATATGGAAAGTGCCATGGGCTGCCAAAAGAAGTAATAGATACGTGTTGGAAGACGTGCAGCCAGAGTGCTCCTTAGAGGCCAAGATGGCCAAACTTCGTCTCTCATACTTCAGACATATTGTCAGGAGGGCCCAGTCACTGGAGAAGGATATCATGTTTGGTAAGGTGGAGGGTCAGAGAAAAAGAGGAAGACCCCCAATGAGATGGATTGGCCAGGTGGCAGCATTGATGGACTCAAGCGTGGCAACGGTATTGAGGTTGGCCAGGACCAGGCAGTGTTTCATTCTGTTGTACATAGGGTTGCTATGGACTTGATGGCACTTAACAACAAATTGAGCTCCTGCAGTCTTGGTGTGGTAAGCACTGGACTGCTGACCGAAAGGTCAATGGTTCAAACCCATCAGCCCCTCTTCTGCAACCCTTTACCTGGTTGCTGTGACTTGGAACCCAACACTAAACAACAACAACAAGGTGATGCAGATGGTTTGTGCTCCACTGCGTCCTGAGGGTCCATCCAGTGACTTTGCAGAAATAAGGTCTGGTGAGTCACTCTTATTAAAAAGTTCACAACCAGGGAAATCCTGTGTAGCACTTTCACTGTGTAACAACACATGGAGTTGACTCGTTAGCAATTGGTTTTTTTTGTTTTGTTTTTTTTGGGGGGGGGGGCGGCTTTACTATTATGAATGTAAATTTAACCTCACTCTTCAAAGGGTTTTTGACTTATAGGGATGTTTGGACCAATTTTAAGAACTGCTGCTTTGTATAATAAAACTTAAATTTTATTTCTTGAGGGGCAATCTTAGACATGGCTTTCGTTGAAATTTAAATTACACTCCTTTTTGAGATCTACATTGGCAGTATGATTTTCAAGTAAAAATTTTCTTTAGTAATTTGGTGCGTTTTACCAAATTGCATCAGTGAGTATGTTAAATGCCTTCCCTGTGTGTTCATTTTGTTTGGATGCACAAGCAGTACTCAGCAGTGACCTTACAGAGTTGAAGAACAAAGATAGCCCTTTGAGAACTGAGTTTGCCTGACTCAGTCACCTCATGCACATGAAAGCTGGACAGTTGGGAAGAACAGAGACACTTGATGCATTTGAATTAAGGTGTTGATTAAGAATACTGAAAGTACAGTGGATTTCCAGAGAATAATCAAATCTGTTTTGGAATAATTACAATCAGAATGCTTTTTAGAAGAGAGTATAGGAGACTTCATCTCTCACTCTGGACTTGTTATCAGGAGGGATCCAGTCCCTTGGTAAAATCACAGGTCAAAAGAAAGCCCCTCAAGATGGTTTGACAGAGTGGGTGCAACAGTGACCTCAACCACAGGACAGACTGCGAGGATGGCACAGAAGTGTTGTGCGTAGGGTTGCTGAGTCTTCACGGATTGAAGGGCACCTAACATGTGTTCAGCACTTTTACCAGCATAGGGAATATAAAGTAGGTATAAGGAATTTAACATGTCACAGATTTTCAGTGTTAGTAATTTAAGATTTGATTTTGTATTTTTCTTAGATAGCTTTCCTTTTTACTGACATTTCTCTACGTTTCTTTTGACAAAATTATGCTACTTTTTTTCTAATATTACATCATTTTATTTAGTGTCTTTTCTTTCATCCTGCTCAGGGTATTTTGTTTTGTTTTACATCAAGCTTATATTTTGGCTTCAGTTTCCTGTCAGTCTTATTCAAATTAAGAGAAATTGAGACTTTCAATCTTGTTAATAGAATACTTACATTGTTAGTGTTGTTGTTAAGTTCCATCGAGTCGGTTCTGACCCATAGCGATCCTATATAGGGTTTCCGAGGAGCAGCTGGTGAGCTTGAACCACCGACCTTGCAGTTCAAATGGCTCTGCAGTCTGGTGCATTGACCCACAGCGCCACACCAGGACTCCTACATTGTTAGTAAATACACTTAATTTGACTGTAGTCCAGCTAAGTTCTTCTGGTCATCAATAGAGTGCAGATCAAGGATACCTTTTATGTGATACCCTTTATCAGACATTGTGCACTTGCAGTAAAATCCTTATATTTGATTACAGTTTTATTTTGGTTAGTTCTTTTGATGATCTTCAATAATCTTCTCTTAATAAAAATTTAAAAATAATTTTTATTAGCTATTCCTTGAGCGAGAGCGGGCAGCACAGCTGGCAGAAAGTAAAACAGATGAGTTGATCAAAGATGCTCCCACCACTCAGCATGATAAGAGTGGAGAATGGCAAGAAACAAGTGGAGAAATCCAGTGGGTGTCAACGGAAAAGACTGATGGTACAGAGGAGAAACAAAAGAAGGAAGAGGATGATGAAGAACTTGACCTCAATAAAGGTATAGTTATTTTGAGTGGTCTATACAAATTGAGACAAATGCCTGGATTCCCCAGCCCCACACACCTATTTTAATTTATGCATTATAATCATTTTGCTGTTATAATCATTTTGCTGTGGTTTGATTGCCTTCACATTTCATCTCACCTAACTCCTACCTCAGGAAGCAGGTAGATCAGAGTGCTTGACAGGCTCCTGTTGGAATGGGATTGCACAGCCAGGTCCTGTGTTTATCTTCCTCCCTTAATAGTTTGTAAAGAGAAGTAGTTGACCAATAAGACCCTTACAGGCGTCTCAGTTTTGGATTTGAGATTATTTTATCAGTCTCTCTTTAAAGCAACATCTATTGACATAAATTGTGTTTATAGTTTCCAAGTGATAAAAGTAGTAGAATTCTTGTTGTGACACTGTCGGATCAACACTGGACCACAGTGTCAGCAGTTCAAACCCACCAGCTACTCATAAACCTTATACAGAGTCGATGTGAGTTGGAACCAACTCAGTGGCACTCAGCGGCGACAGTAACATGACTGAGCATTTACTATATCAAAAACGAGTATCTTTAACACAGTTCTGCAGACTAGACATTTATTAACTCATTTCACTGAAGGTTAAGAGTGAAGTAATTTAACTTTACACAGCTAGGAAGCTGTGTTTTACATATTATAGTTTCATGTGTTCTTTTATGCACGCTGTTTCCTAGCTCTGATGTCCTTACTTCTGATATTGTAAGCACCTTCTCTTCTATTTTCTCAGTTTTTTAATTTTCATGCTTGTTATGCTATTGATTACTTACCGGTCTTTTTTTTTTTTTAAATAATACTTTTATTGATGTATAATTCACATATCATAAAGCTCAGCGTTTAAAGTAGTATGCAGTTCAGTACTTTGTAGACTTTGTACAGGCTTGCACAGCCATCACTGGTAGCTAGTCCCATCACTATCTAACATCGTCTCACAACGGAATCTCATACTCAGCTAGCAGTCTCTCATTCCCCATTATCCCCTCCCTCAACCCTGGCAACCATTCCTTTCCTTTCTGTCTCTGTGGATTTGCCTATTCTGAACATACCATATAAATGAAATAATGCAGCATACGGTACTTTGGGACTGGCTTCTTTTATCTAGCACAATGTTTTCTTGGTTCATCCTAGTTGTAGATAGATTAGTTTCTCATTCCTTTGTATGACTACCTAATAATCTATAGTATGTGTATACCACATTTTGTTTATTTGGTTAATAGACATTTGGGTGCTTTTCACTTGTTGACTATTATGAATATTGCTGCTGTGAACATTCATACATACGTAAGTGTTTGTGTGGACTTAATGTTTTCATTTCTCTTGAATATAGTTAAGGAGCGCTGGTAGCACTGTGGGTTAGGTGTTTGACTGCTAACCACAAGGTACTCTGTGGGAGACAGTTGAAGCTGTCTGCTCCTGTAAAGATTTGCGGTCGTTTACATGGTTGCTGAGTCCAAATCGACTCCACAGCGATGGCTTTGTGTGTATAGTTAGGACTGAAATTGATAGGTTATATGGTAAGTCGGTTGAACATTTTGAGGAACTGACAAACTGCTGTCCATTGTGGCTACACTATTTTACAATGCCACCAGCAATACGTGAGGATTTCCAACTTCTCAGTACATGTTATATTTGTCTTTTTAAGAGTTTTTGTGGGGTTTTTTGTTTTGTTTGCCATCCTAGTGGTGTCTCATTGTGATTCTGTGGCTACTGATGTTGAGCGTTTTATCATGTTCTTATTGGTCATTTGTATATCTTTGAAGACATGGCTCATCAAATCCTTTGCCCATTTTAAATTTCAAAGTAGAGTTACATGTCTTTTCCTTGTTAGGTTGTAAAGCTGTTGTATATTCATGATACTAGTCTTTTATCAGTTAGATGTTTTGTAGACACAGTCTACAATTCTGTGGGTATGGTAGTGTCCTTTGAAACTACCATAAAGTTTTTTGTTTTACTGAAATTCAATTCATCTATGAGTATTTTTTTCTGTTGTCATTTGTACTTTTATAGTTGTATCTAAGAAACCATTACTTAACCCAAGGACATGAAGATTTATTCCTGTGTTCTTCTTAGCACTTAAATGTAGGCCATTGGCCCATTTTGAGTTAATTTTTATTTGTATTAAGTAGATGATTGCATCTGGATATTTAATTTCACTCTTTGGTGATGTTTAGTAATTTGAAAAACAGATCCCTGATTTTATGGGCCTGACTTTTCTTTTGGGAGGTATACTGTTACATTTTCATTGAAATGTTTTCAGCCCTTCAGCATGCTGGCAAACACATGGAAGACTGCATTGTGGCCTCATATACAGCCCTGCTTCTTGGTTGTCTCTGCCAGGAGAGTCCCGTAAGTAAATCATTTCGTGAAGAGTCCAATAGAATAGTTTTGTGTTGGTAAATGCCGTGTAGTTGGTTCTAACACATAGTGTCCCTGTATAGGGTTTCCTAGGAGTGACATGTGGGTTTGAAGCACTAATCTTGTGCTTAGAGTTACCCAGGCAGAGGGATTTTAATAAATTGAGACAGAATCCCTCCCCTCAGCCCCCTCCTCCCACCATCACACAGCTTTATCCTAAAACTCCAGATACTTTAAAACATTGTTTACTATCATGAAACAGAGCTGCTTTCCCTTATCATGGATGACTTTATAGTTTGGCTGTTTCTTGATGACAGTTTCTTGATGTAACTAGAAGGGGGAAACACCTTTATTTCTAGTGGCATTGTAGAAGAAGGAACATAAATATTTTTTTAATAAATATGCCTACAAATGTTTATTTTTGTAGCCGTTTTTCCTGCATTTCTAAGGGTCGGTGTTAAAGAGAAAGAATCCACGTACACATTCTCTCTTACATAGGCACGCATTGTGCAGATTAACGAATGTGGAAAGGGAAACTATACGTATTAGCCAGTAAATTCAAGGCCCTTGTAGATTTGCAGCAGGATGTGTTTTCAGTTTATCACAGGTATGAGATACAAGCTCATGCATCTGTGGGGTGACCGATACTTCTCTCTGTTGACTTAGATCAATGTGACCACTGTGCGGGAGTATCTGCCAGAAGGAGACTTTTCAATAATGACAGAGATGCTCAAAAAATTCCTCAGCTTCATGAATCTTACCGTAAGTAACTTTAATTGCAACTTACACACTTTTGGACTGGTTAAGTAATGATGATACATAAATGGCAATGGAAATCAAAATACTATGGTTATAGTGATTGAAAGGAAAAAGGATTGTTTTGATTTTAATAATTCTTTTTATTCAAGGATATTGTTACTTATATAAAATACATACTGTCAGTATATTATCAAAGCCACAATTTCATTGCACTGTTGTTTGATTTGCATTGTTCGGTTTAGTAAACCTGAGAGAAAAGTGGACGTGTCAAGGATTAATTGCCGCTTTCCCCTTTCCAGTGTGCTGTTGGAACCACAGGTCAGAAGTCTATCTCTAGAGTGATTGAATACTTGGAACATTGCTAGCTGCTTTACTTTGCTTCAGGTCCTCGGTAATGCTGGAGCTCCCCTTAGACAAAGAAAAGTCATGAAAGAAGTTCTTCCTTGAAGAAATACCAAGAACTCATCAGTATCATTCGTGTTTGGATTTTTTAAGGCCACCTGATTTCTTCGTCATGCCTTCTGCGTTTGCTAAATGGCAGTTACTACATCAATCTGCAACTATCAAAAATGGGGGAAAGGTTCAGGCTGTTAACAATTTCATGCAGTATTTAAATACTTCCTTTGGCAGAGTTTATACCCTCCCCTTGTTTTCTTGGTTGACTCTGAGCCAAGTTTTCTAAGGGGATCATTTGTGCTGCTGCTGTTCCTACAACTGCTGTGTATGTTGAGCCACTGTTGTCATGGCAGCCAGGTGCAGAGGCAGCTTAGCTACTGAGGTATTGAATGTTCGCAGGACATTCTAGACAACAGCTTAGTTCCTTTTTCAGGCTCATTTGCTTTTGCTTTTTTGTTGAATGATTCCAATCGTAAATAAAGCTTTTAATAATTTTGTGAACATTTTTTTTGCTTGTTGTTCCCTGAACTATTGTCTATATTTAAAACTAGATGGAATCCAAAGACACAAGGGATTAATAGTATATTTTTTTATTCTTGATTAGGTTTGGGTTGTTGAACTATTTGTCACTTTTGAGACCGTGACCATATTCAATTTCATACCATGATGTGTCATAGCTATAGGTGCAAGCAAACAAGTTTGAAGGAATATAATTACTATCAGATGATGTGCCCTGTTAACGGATGAAGCAAACGCAACAAACCCAGGGTAGTTCACAGTCAATGCTAGGTAAAGCCCTTGAAACACTTATTAGCTTTCGAGGGAAACTCTCTAGATATATTTTCTAATGTTCAGTACAGTAACTGTAAGGAAGCTAAAACACCAATGTGGAATTCATGTTTCCAAATACCATGTATATTCTTCTAAAGCCTGACAGGTTCAGTTGCATAGTGCAAAGCCTTAAATTGCTGATTTAGAGCAGATCCTTTTCTTTTTTTTCTTTTTTTCTTTTTTTTCTCTCTCGGTTCCAATCAATTCTAATTTATAGAACAGTATGTTTGGAAAAGTTATGGAACATACAAAACACTTTATGTGTTTAATTTCACAACACTGCAGATTTTTCTTGTATTAACTATGTTCATAGCACTGGTTCTACAGAGTTTCTATTGTTTTGTCCTAAGTATAGACTTTCCAGACATCTATGTCATTAATACTTATAAATGCTTTTTAGGTGGTTATATCATGTTTTCTCATTGGGTTTATAAAACTTGAAGCCATAAAAATATTAGTTTGGTGTGTATTGGGGAAAATAGCTAAAAGTCTAATACCCATTTAGACTTTGTTATTTCCTTGTATAAAGTGACAAATCGGGGCTCTTGTATCAGTGCCAGCTGTAATGTTTTTTAATGCAGTGGCTGCCTTCTAGTGTCTTCCTATTTTTGATAATGCAGATTGTTGGGAAATCTATAAGGAAGTAACTGATTCTAGGCAAATTGTTTTCTTCTCCCTTGTATCCACCCCAGCCCCCACCCATCACCTTTTAAGAACATAGTGTGCCAGTGTAACTTGGGAAAATTCTTAGATTGTTTTTGCCCTGAGTATAAAGGTACCTTAGCAAACTATTTTAAAAGCATATCGGTAAGTGATATCCTTTAAGACTAAGTTATCTCAATATATTTTGTTTAATGGGGAAAGAAAAACCACATTGATATTTATTATTCATTGGACTTTAGAAAAGGCTTTTGGTACAATTGACTGGCAGATGGTAAGAAATATTATGAAACATTTGGTTGGGAACAATCAGGGCGAACTACTTTTTTTCTGTTACACTGGTAATCATTTGGAAATTGATTTACCTCAGTGTTTAACAGTTTTTATTTTGTTTTTGTAATAACTAATTGTCAAGCACTAATAGAGATGCAGGTTTTGGTGTGGGGGGTGGGGGAGAAATCGCCTCACAAACTGCAGTGCATTTGTGTTTTTAACCCTCAGAGAACTCTGCATTTTAGGGTACTTGAGGCTGACTTGCAGATTAACTAAAGTTTTAAAGTAACCTTTTTTCCACTGTAAATATTTCTGTAAATATTACCAATTGGAAATTAGAACAGTAGAGGACTTTTCTGAATCCAATCCTATTTTTATTTTATACAGTATTTCTCAGCTGTGATCTTTGGAGCAAAAGCCAACGGCAGGAAAAAAATAGTTTGTACCAGTTTCATGAAGTATGTCTTTGGGTTTTTGTAAATAATTTTAACTCAAATAAAATTGCTACTTTCAATACACATGTTGTCTTTAACATAAGTCTATTGACCTATTTGGAGGAATAACTCAAGCTTGATAGAGTGATTCTACTGGAAAACAAACTGTATTGCTTACGTGAATTTCACCTTTAACACCTAAAAGTGTAAGCATTATTAGTGAAATCTTTTCTTCTGTGCTTCATGTTTTTAATAATGCATGTCTGGATATAATGTAAAAACTCAGCAAATCAGACTCATTAGGAGCAACACTGGTCTAGTTGTACCTTGGTGTATTTACTAAAGCTACTGTACGTCTCTTTACCCCTGTGAATATGGCCCTAGACTAATTGCTCTTGAATTTTTACAGCTCCTTTTCATTTTATCTTGTAGTTGACAGCACGCTTTTACCATAAAGGTTCTTCAAACTCTCCTCACTGCTTCCTACCAAAAAACTCGAGTTAAAGGCTCTTGTTGAAATGCTGTCTATTCTCCTCACTTAAACACATAAATGAAAACAGTGCAGAAGAGTAGTGTATGGCTACAGACTATAAGACACTTAGATCTATGTCACATGCGTGAATCTTGGAGCTTTTTGTTAATTGTTCTTAATTTTTTGGGTAACTTTTTGTTGTGAATTGAATGAAGGTTTTACAGACAAGATCATCAACTTTATATTCAACAAATCAGAGCACTTGTCCTAGAATCGTCGGTTCCTGAAATGAAAGATTAACTATAAATACGCACTCCTTTTAGTTACACATTTTTACAGTTACAGTTTTGACAAACACAATCAATCCTGCTAGCAATTGCTCACAATTGAATCATAAAATCCTATGAGCATCACTCCCTATCCCCTTTCAGCAGAGCCATTGGGAAGAGAGGAAAACTGTTCAGTGGAAATTCTAGCATACCCCCCTCATTTTGAAACCAAGCACACCCATGAAAGCTTGTAATACAGAGAGTTCATACCTTGGTAGCCCCCACATTTTTCATGTCCAGTGTCTAAATTTCACATCCCTATCGACCCAGTGGCGCTGCAGATTAATGCGCCAGACTGCAAAGCCATTTGAACTTAAAGGTCAGCCATTCAAGCTTACCAGTCGCTCCTCGCAAACCTTATCCAGGGTCACTATGGGTCGGAACTGAACAACTCAGTACACTTAATGAGATTTCAATCAGAGAGCTGGTACCAGCAGTTTCCCGAAGTAATGCTTACCTGTTTTCCTCATGTGGGAAATGGAGGTTTAAATAGTATCTGCCACAGGGTTGTGAAGACTAAGTAATACAGTGTGTACGCATTTGCACACAATTTCAAACTAGCGAAGTTTTAGTAAATTAGAGCTTTTACTAAACAATTTTGTTTTCAGTTTGTACACCGCTATACCGCAGGTCATCTGGAATGATGCTGAGATCATCAGGGGTTTGGATTATTTGAAAAACATGTTTTTGTAAAAGTGATGTCTCCAGAATCTGTCTTGTCAATACCTTGGTGAAGGTGTTATTAAGTGCCATCAAGTCTGTTCTGACCCATAGTGACCCTGTATAGGGTTTCTGAGGAGCAGCTGGTGGGTTTGAACTGCCAGCCTTGCAGTTAACAGTCTGGTGCTTATCCTACAGCGCTGCACTAGGGCGATAGAGCAGACTTCAGTGGGTCTTTATATTAGAAAAAGGACTGACTCTGGCATTGGATGCATAGGTTAGTAACTTCACACATAAGTATCTTCAGACTGAAAAATGAACTTACCGAAACACCATTGAGCGTTTCCCTCCGACCTCTATTTTGTCTTGGTACAGTTAAAATAGTCCAAATGCTATGGCAAAGTCCTGGGGCGGCACTGAAGGCTAAACTGTGGTTTGAACCACGAGGTTGGTGGTTCAGACTCATTAGCAGCTCTTTTGAAACTCTATTCAAGGTCGTCTGACTGGTAACTGACTGAACTGACCTAACAACAACAACAACATGACTGATTGCACCAAAATCCCCAACCATATCGTTACATGTGTTAGTTACGTGCTGTGGAGTCAGAGGTAACTCAGGAATAGGGTTTCTGTGGAATGGTTGACTAGTGAGTTTCAGCTCCCGGCCTTGTCCTTAGCAGACTGTTAGCCCATAGCAGCGCACCAGGCCATCTTTATGCTACCTCGTTTTAAATGATAGAAAAGACCACATCTGCAACCCAGAATCGTATTACAGAGGCTGTAGATAATGCAGCTGTATGCTGGTAAGATTGGTAGATATTTTCAAACAATGAAACATTAAGTGCAAATGTACACATAGTTTGATGGGAAACGATCCCCTTGTATGTGCTAGTAATAAAGTTGGACTGGCTGGCATTAATACAGAGAATATATTTTAAGACAGGGAATTTTACCAGAGCTTAAGGTGTGTGTGACTCTTTGGAAGCCAAGATGGCAAGACTCTGTCTCTCATATATTGAGCCATATTGTCAAGAGGGACCGACCAGTCCCTGGAGAAGAACAACATGCTAGGTAAAGTGGAGGGTCAGCGATAAAGGAAGACCCCTCACCCCCCACGAGCTAGGTTGGCACAATGACAGCAGCAGTGGGCTCAAGCTTAACAATTGTGAGGATGGGTCCAGGACTCAGCAGTGTTTTGTTCTATTGTACATGGGTCACTATGAGTCAGAATGGACTCAAGGGCACCTAACCAACAGCAAAAGGTGTGACCGCAAGGTTGGCTGTTTGAATTCACCAACCATTCCTCAGAAACCCTATGTTGTTATGTGCCATGGAGTCGCTTCCCACTCATAGCGACCCTGTACAGGGTTTCCGAAGCTGTAAATCTTTACGGGAGCAGAACGCTTCATCTTTCTCCTGCAGAGCAGCTGGTAGTTTTGAACTGCTGACCTTGCGGTTTGCAGCCCAATTCATAACCACTACGCTACCAGAGCTTGAGAAACCCTAAACAGGGTCACTATAAGTCAAAATAACTTGACAACAATAACAACAGTACATCAGCAGTGACTGGGGTAGTCTTAATCAGGAAGAGAAAACTATAAATGCCCGTGTACCTGAAAGAACTTCAAAATATACAGGTAGCAAAAATGGACAATAACTAAACGGAGAAGTAGACTAAATCATTAAGTAGTTTGATATTTAATATCCTGAGGAAAGAATGAGTTATCTAGAGAAGTTCTAAAGGAGTCCCCATAGTGGGTTATGTGGTGGGCTGCTAACCACAAGGTCGGCAGTTTGAAACCACCAGCCTTAAAGTGAGACAAAGGTGAAGCTTTCTGCTCCCAGAAAGATTGACAGCCTTAGGGACTCTATGCAGGCTCATTGTGAATTGGAAATGACTTGAAGGCACACAACAGAAAATCTGAGTAACAGTCTTTGATCCTAATAACACTTTTATCTCAATTTTTCAATCCTAAACTTTCACCAGGACAGAGCATAAGATCAGCCATGTAACAAGTCTCAGTATCAGATTACTTTATTCCCTAAGGATTAAATTGGAAGTCAATTAACAGTGTACTTTCTAGAATACCCCGGTATTTGGAAATTGGAATTCCTAAGCCTTATGCACTGAGGGAAAAACATGAGGAAATCTCTTGAACTAAATGGTACTGAAGCAATATGAAAATGTGTTGAGAACAATGAGTTTAGAGAGAAACGCACTGCTATTGAGTTGAGTACTACTCAGAACCAGCCTGCATAATGAAACACAACTATTACAACACAAGTGTTAGGAGACTAGACAACCTCATCTTTCTGCAGAGTGACTGATGGGTTTGAACCAACTCTGACCTTGCAGATAGCCCAATGCTTAATCCTCTGTACCATCAGGACTCCTTTTAGAAATCTACAAATGCTCATGTTAGGAAGGAAGAAGGGCTTAGACATCAATAATTGTAGATAAACCAGAAAAGGTCAATTGAAGGAAAAAATACTGAAAATTACAAGAATCAAAGATGAGCAATAAAGTTTCTCTTTGAGAAGATAAAACGGATAAACCTGTAGGAAGACTGAATAAATTTTTGTCACTGTTAGGAATGAAAGATGAGGTATTATAGATTCAGCAGCTTAAAACAATGTTACAGCTTGGATGAATTGAACAAATATTTGGAAACGAAAACTGACTCGAAGAGGAAATCAGATTAGCTCGATTGAAGGCAATTGTTTTGAAACATTCCCACAAAAGCCCTTTTCCTGAAGAATTCATTGGAATATTTAAGGGAGAATTATAGAAACTTATTCAAAAAACAATGCTTCTGAAATCATTGTATGAAGCTTACCTAACCTCAATATAGAAGGCAGATAGAGAGAACTACAATAATAACATTTTAGAAAATCATACCACACTGTTGTGGTTGTGAAGTGCCGTCGAGTCGGTTCGGACCCATAGCGACCCTGTATAGGGTTTCCGAAGAGTGACTGGTGAGCTTGAACCGCCAACCTTGCAGTTCAAACGGCTTTGCAGTCTGGGGCATTAACCCACAGCGCCACCCCAGGATTCCATACCCGTCACTAGACACTGCATACTACAGTATGACCAAGTGGGCGAGAGTGGTGTAAAGATCTGAAGCCATGTGAACATTCCTTGAATACAATCAATGTCACTGAATTCCATGAGTTAGTGTGTATTTTGTTAACATTTTTTCAGCACGCAAAGTCGAACGGTAAGTTCTAAAGAAATCATTTGAATTGTGTTAGCAAGGAATATTAAAAGTACTATGGAGTGTCAGAAGAACAAACAAATCTGTCTTGGAAGTATAGCCAGAATGTTCCTGAGAAGCGGGGATAGGGAGACAGTCTCTCATACAAAAGATAACAAGGCAGATGGATCTTGGCTGAAAGCAGAGAATACCAGAAAGATGTTTATAGCAAGCTGTGGGTAACATAGTGGAGAATTTGTATTCCAGAAACAATTGTGCTGTAAGGAACCTGTACACAGAACAAGAGGATAGCGAATGGTTTAAAATCAGGAGAGAAGTGCTTCAGAATTATATTCTCTCATCATACTTACTCAGTCTGTATACTGAGCAAATAAACTGAGCAGCTGTATTCTATGAAGAAAATGACAGCAGAATTAGATGAAGAGTCAGTAACAACTTGGGGTATACAGATGGCACAACTCTTTTTCCCCTGAAAGCGAAGATGACTTACTGATGAAGATCAAAGACTATATCCTTCAGTATGGATTTCACCACAAAGTAAAGAAACAAAAATCCTCCCTACTGACCCAGCATCATGATAAATGGGGGCAAGATTGAGGTTGCAAAGACTTCAGTGCTTGGATCCACAATCCATGCCCATGGAAGCAGCAGTGAAGAAATTACATGAGGTATTGCAACAGGCAAGTCTGCTGTAAAAGACGTCTTTAAATTGTTCAAAAGCAAAGACACTAGTGTTAGGACGAACGTGTGCCTGAACCAAGCCATGATAGTATTTTTTGTTTTGTTTTTTTAAAACTTTTTATTGTGAATTGAATAAAAGTTTAAAGACAGGTTCTAGACTTTGTTTCAGTTCAATGAGTGCGACAGCAGTGATCAATCCTATTTCCAAACCACCCTCCTTCCCATCATTCTCAACTTTGTCTGTCGGGAAATGAGGTCCTATTAATTTTAAATGATTGAGCATTCCATGAGGAGTAGACCTTACTAATGTTGTTAGCTCCCTTCTCTATACCTATCAACTGCTTGACTGAAAATTGGCCACAAGAGTGAGTTCCTTTCCAGACCTGAAGGGTGGTTGAGTACCATAGTCTAGGGTTCCTCCAGTCTCTTTCTGACCAATAAACTGGTTTTTTTTTTTAAATAACTTTAAGTTCCACATTTCCGCCCACTCTTATCCTGAACTCTCGAATGTGATCTCTTAGTCACATGGTAGTGGCAGCCAGGTTCTGGTCTCAGAGTCGTGGAAATACTGTCACATGTTCCATCAGTCCATTGGACTAGTTAATTCCAAACCTCCTCAATTCTTTTTTATACGCT
>NW_006408716.1:5538154-5541099 GCF_000296735.1 Chrysochloris asiatica | reverse complement strand
CTCCATCTCTGGTGTCCCACATTCCACTTCTGCTGTTCTCCCTTGATGGTCCTAGGGTTTTCTGATCCTGGACTGTAAGATTAACTACTCCCCTCTTTTTTGTTACAAAACTTCTACCTTTACAGTTGTGATAGTCGCAATTAGTCATGATAAATACTCCTGAATCATAAGAATCTTATCCCCGTCTCTTTTCACCAGACCCATCTAGACAAGATGAGAACTATCATTCAGTGTGGACTCTACCTTCCTCCTCACACTCAGAAACTAAACTCCCTCTTGAAAACCTGTAAGCCAGTTACTTCGTGCCTTTATAGCCCCTTGCATTTTACGTAGCCAGTGTCTAGTTGCCCATCCCTATCAATCCTATGTACAGGGGGGATAGGATTGATACTTGATGTGGAGACTCCTTCCCTCTCAGTTGGTATTTTGAGCTACTACATCCATAAATATAAATCAAGTTCATCCAATTGTAGCAATTTATACTTGTTTCCTTTATCAAAAAATTTTAAATCTTCCTCTAGTCATGTTCTGATCATCAAGCCATTGAAGCTAGGTCAACTAGGTATAATCTACACGTTTGGACGTTCTTGTGCCTTTCCCCTCACTTCATATCACCTGGGCGCTTCACCCTCAACTGTAGCCATCTGCGGCTATGTCCTAGTCCATGGACTCAGGAGTCCCCAGGTCTCACCACACACTGGACCAACCAGTCCTTCCTCCTCTCTCTCATCTCCACATCTATGGGAGTCTGTAGAATGTGGTTGAATTCCTCCCATGTCTTCATTGCTGCCTTTTCCCCTCTTCCACTCACCAGGCGACCACCGCGGTTGCCAGCAAGCTTACATACCTGTTCACGTGTTCCCTTTGAGTTTCAGTCTTGGAGGATGGTTTGTCCTGAAGATACTTGTTTGTCTTGATGGCTCCCCAGTGAACAACTTGCTTGTTCTTGTAGTAGCCAAACTGCCATTTTTGTTTTGAATTTTTCCTGCTGGTTTTTCTTCCAAGAAGTAGCTTGTGTTCTAGGCTGGTCTGCTTGTTCTTTCAATTGATATACTTTTTTCATCTTTAAATATTTAATCTGTTTTTGTCTTAGTGTGTTTTTTATAAACAGCATGTTGAGGGATCCTGTTTTCTGATCCATTCAGCTATTCTGTCTCTCTCGACTAGTGCATTTCCTCCATTGACATTCAGTATGATTATAGCTAGGTATGAGTTGTTTGTTGTCATTTTGCTGTGTGGTTTTGGCTTTTGGCTTTTGGTGCTACTGGATTCTTTGTTCCTTTCAGTTTCTTCATAGTTTTAATGTATACAATATTTTCATGGGTTTTCCTTTCCTTTCCTTGATTTAATATGAAGGTGTATTAAGTTTCTTCCCCATATTAAAACAGTCTGTTTTATCTTAAAACTATGTGACATCCTCACCATTTGGAATTCTGCACCTATACTTCCCCTCTTTTTTCTTTGTAGTTGTCTTCATTTTAGATTGCTATCTCGGATTCCTTATTTTCGGCCTTGTACTTTTGCTTTAGTTTGGATACTTGTATATTTGGATTGAATTCTGGGCAGTGTTGCCATGTATGTGAATATCCACATTACTGGTTCTCAGTCCAAAGGATTCTCTTTAGGTTTTTTTTTTTTTTTTTTTTTTTGGTAAAATTGGCCTGGTCTTTACAAACGCCTTTAATTTCTGTTTATCTGGAAACATTCTAATTTTGCCATCATATTTGACGAACAGTTTTGCTGCGTATATGATAATTTGGTTGGCAGGTTTTTTTCTTTCTTTCAGAGTTTTTTATATATCTCCTCATTGTCTTCTTGCCTTCCTAGTTTCTGCTGAGAAATCAGAGTGTAATCTTATTGGTTTTCCTTTATAGATAACATTTGGTTTTTCCCAAGCCGCTTTCAGGATTCTTTCCTTGTCTTAGATTTGTAGAGTTTTTAAGTATATGTCTTGGTGATTTTCTTTTGGGGTCTATCCTGTTTGAGGGTTGTTCATCTTCCTGAATGCTTATCTTCTCATCTGTTATGATGTTAGGGAAGTTCTTTGCCAATTTCTTAAGAGGTCAACATACACCATCTATTCCCCCAAAATAAATAGATATATATTCACCCATGTTCATCACAGCATTACTCATGGTAAGAAAAAGATAGAGAAAGACTTAATGTCCATCGATAGAAGAATGAATAAACTTTGGTACATACACACAATGGAATACTATGCAACACTGAAGAATAACAATGATCTGCGAAATACCTTATAATATGAACCTTTAGGACATTATGCTAAGTGCAATGAGTCAATCACAGAACAACAGATAATACATGACATCACTATTGTAAATACTCAAGAAATGGTTTTCATGCTAAAAGAAACATTCTATGGCTATCAAGAATGTGAAAAAAGGGAGAGTAATTCACTGGCTTGACACATGTTAGCTTGGTTGACAGGGAGGACACAGAAGAATGATGTATACAGGTGAAGATACAGGGAAGAACACAAGGGTTAAAGGAGCTCGAGGTAAATCCCTGGAACAGTAGTGTTCTGGATGGTAGATGCATGGACATTTTGCCCACTATACATGCTCCACCACATTCATAGGTGGGTTTGCAGGAAAGGTACTACTCATGTATAGATATATCCCCTGTCAAATCCTTAGATATTTATCTATATGCTCCTACGCTCTCCAAGGTCAACAGTTTGAAGCTACCAGCTGTTCTGCAGGAGAAAGATGAGCCTTTCTGCTCCTGTAAAGATTTACAGCCTCAGAAACTCTATACAGGGTCGCTATGAGTCGAAGCCGATTCCACGGCACATCACCACCAACCACCACCATCTGCCCACCTCTCGTCTGTTAGTTTGTCGTACTATGGTGGCTTGTGAGTTGCTGTGATTCTGGAATCTATACCACTGGTATTTTAAATACCAGCAGGGTCACCCATGGTGG
>NW_006408716.1:5524069-5537079 GCF_000296735.1 Chrysochloris asiatica | reverse complement strand
CATGAGTGTTGATGGTTGATCTGAGCAAAATGAAGTCTTTGACAACTTCAATCTTTTCTCCATTTATATGGATGCTGTTTATTGGTCCAGTGGTGAGGATTTTTGTTATCTTTACATTGAGGTGCAACCCATACTGAAGGCTTCATCTGTAAGTATTTTAAACAAATCTTTATGGTAGCAGAAAGTTTCATCTTTCTCTAGTGGAGCATCTGGTAGATTCAAACTGCTGACCTTGTGGTTAACAGGCTAACTCGTAACCTACTAAGCTACCAGAGTTCCTTTGATGGCTACTTGCTAATAAACAACTGACTCTTTGACAGGAGAGATGAGGAAGGGCGGCACAGGCTCCAATGTTCCACAGGAGAGCAGAGTTGGAGGCACTGCACTGATCAATGCTAAATGATGACCTGAGTGAAATTTTTGCACTTTTTTTCAGAATATGAACCCTAAGATTTTTTTACTAGGGGGATTTTGCTCAGAACTAGTCAATTTCTGACATGCAAAAATTGAGAGTTGAGGACAAATGAGAGTCACAGCGAAATTGAGCTTTTTACTCCCCTGGAGTGCTGGAATTTTATGGTGATTTTTTTAGGTAGGCAACTTGTAATATAAAATTAAAACTGGCACAGAGTCTAAGATATGTGTTGTTGTTGTTAAGTGCCGTGGAGAGGTTCCAACTCATTGTGACCTTGTAGAGGGTTTCTGAGGAGCAGTTGATGAGTTTGAACTGTTGACCTTGCGGTTCAAACCAACTTTGCAGTTGGGTGTTTACCCTACAGTGCCACGTCTCCTTAGATTTTATTTGGAGATTGTTTTCCCCCCACTTTCTGGTGACCTTGGAAGAGACACTACCATTTCAAGCTTCCAACATGGTGGAGTCCTGGTGTGCACTGGACAAGCCCTGGACTGCTAACCACAAGGTCTTTGATTCAAACCCACCAGCTGCTCCTCAGAAACCCTGCACTGGGAATCTATGAGTCAGAAGTGACTCCAGGACACTTAACAACAACAACAATAAACATGAGTGCTTTTCCATATCTATTCTCTGATGAAATCTACAGTATCCCAGAAGGATGGATGACAACCCTAGTTCTCAATGAAAGAAATTGAGGCACTGAGAGATTAATTACCTGAAGAGTAATTAATGGGCAGAGTTAGGATTCAAGCCCAGGTCTTGTGATTCCAAAGGTAGGGCGATACAACCTCTCCATGTTGCCCTGCTTGAGTGACCTCTCAAAGTATTTCTGGTATTTGGTCCTTGAATCTGTAAGTGTCCCTGCATCTTTCTATTCACGGATTTTATCAGCTGGTTCTTTGAAAGGATTAATAAAATTGACAAACCATTGGCAAAACTAACTAAAGAAAAGAGGGAGAGGACACAGATAAATCACATTAGAAACCACACAGGGGAAAACACAACAGAACCAAACGAAATCAAAAAGATAATAACAGAATACTACGAAGAGCTGTACTCCAACAAATTCGAAAATTTGGACAAGATGGATACATTTCTAGAAAAACGCGACCTACCTAAAGTTTACTCAGACTGAAGTAGAAAATCTGAGCAAACCTATAACAAAAGAAGAAATTGACCAGATCATCAAGAAACTCCCTACCAACGAAAGCCCAGGCCCAGAGGGCTTCACGGGTGAGTTCTACCAAACATCAGAGAACTGTCACCAATTCTACTCAAATTATTCCAGAACATAAACGAGGATGGAAAACTCCCTAATACTTTTTATGAAGCAAGCATAGCCCTCATACCAAAACCACTAAAAAAGAGAATTATAGACCAAAATCCCTCATGAACATAGACGCAAAAATTCTCAACAAAATCCTAGCCAACAGAATCCAACAGCACATCAAAAAAAAATAATACATCATGACCAAGTGGGCTTCTATTCACGGATTTCTCCACCAGACCGAGTTTCTTGAGGGCAGGATTCACTTGATTAATCCCATTTGATTCTTCAAGGTCCTAATGAAGCTATCTTAAAATAACTCTTTATTTTTCTCTTGACCAATTTCTAAAATAAAGTCTGATTTCTTATTGTTGGTGTTGTTAAATGCAATCAAGTCATTTCTGATACATAGCAATGCTGGAGTTTCTGAGAAGTGGCTGGTGGATTTGAACTACCAAACTTGCAGTTAGCAATCCAATGTATATCCTACAGCACCACACCAGAACTCCTGGTTTCTTATAGCAAGTTGTTGTTGTTAATTGCCATGGAGTCAGTTTCGACCCATAGCGACCCTGTATAGGGTTTCTGAGGCACAGTTGGTGAGCTTGAACCACCGACCTTGCTGTTCAAATGGCTTTGCAGTCTGGCGCATTATCCCACAGTGCCCCACCACGACTCCATATAGCAAGTAGGAACTTATTTAAAGTTCTAAGGAAGAGAGTAGTCAGGCACAGGCAAGAGGGACCCAGGAGAAACATAGTTAAGAAAAAAATTAAACCTGAGCTTGAATGTGTTGGGAAGTAATTTATGTGTCAGTTGGTTATTTGGTAGCTGTAGGACAAGCACTGGACTGCTAACTGCAAGGTTGATGGTTCAAGCCCTCTAGCTTCTCCTCAGAAACCCTATATAGGGTAGTTATGAGTCAGAACTGACTTGATGGCACTTAACAACAACAAGAAGCCTAGAAAATAAGAAAATTACGAAGTTCGTGGTAACAAAGTTGTATAAGAAAGGAACTGTAAGCAAGCCATAGTATATATGGCTCACTAGGAATAATGTTTTTAAAGCTGTGATAAAGAAATTCATGGCCCATCTGTCAGTTTTTCATACTATGGTACGTTGCATATGACTATGATGCTAGAGGCTATTTCACTGGTATTTCAAACACCAGCAGGATTACCCATGGTGGAGAGATTTCATTGGAGCTTCTAGATTGAGACAGACTACAAACAAAGGCCTGGCAATATTCTTCTGAAAAGCCAGCCCATGAAAGCCCGATGGATCACAATGGAATATTGTGTGATAGGGTGCTGGGAGTGAGCCCCTTAGACTGAAAG
Organism: Chrysochloris asiatica; assembly: GCF_000296735.1. NCBI lineage: Eukaryota > Metazoa > Chordata > Mammalia > Afrosoricida > Chrysochloridae > Chrysochloris > Chrysochloris asiatica. The sequence continues at coordinate 5,534,060 of NW_006408716.1, read as the reverse complement.
ACACTCTGAATGCATAGCAGTGGTTGTGACGGACACAGAGCCAAGCAGTCTAGTTCTGTTGTGTTTGGGGTTGGCATGAGTTGGAGTCACCACCACAGCAACTAATACAATACCACCAATAATGAAATAAGGAGCCCGGGTGGCACTCTAGGATAAGCACTGGATTCTAACCACAAGGTTGGCAGTTCAAGCCCACCAGCTGATTCTCAGGAGAAAGATGAGGCTTTCTGCTCTGTAAAGCTTTACAGCCTTGGAAACCCTATACAGCAGGGTGGGGAAAGTATTTTCTAACAAAATTTATAACATAATTCGTGGGCCATACGATATTATCCACTTAAAGATTAGCCTGCTATATTTGGTCAAACATTTAATTATCTCGCCCCTGGGGTACTATAGGATCAGCACTGAACTGCAAACCATGAGATCAACAGTTCAAACCCACCAGCTGCTCCTTGGAAACCCTATACAGGGTCACTGTGAATCTTAACTGATGGCAGTTAACAACACCAACTGTGTGATGGCTGAAAGTGTTGTTGCCTTAGCAGGGCCAGACCGAATGATTTTACTGGCCTTTACAGCCCGCGGGCCAAAGTGTTCCCCACCCTTGCTACACAGGATTGCTATGAGTTTGAATCAACTGGATGAAGTTAAAAATAATGAAATCCTGAATAGTGTTCTCTCCAAAACTTGTGATGCAGCTATATTGAAAGGACAAGTCAAGGGGACACATTGTTTAAAAACATGAGGTAACCAGCAGAAGAAATAGCTGGAGGTGGTTGCTTCTGGGGAATGAGGACCAGGGGTGAATTGGAGGAGAGCTAGCCCATTATTTTACATTCTCAGTCTTCTCAATGTAAAACTTTTTAGTTTTTATTGTGAAGTAATTGACAGTTTACATGGGAGAACACTGGCTTTACGTTCATCCTATCGTATTTTGCTTCATTGCAATGATTACGATCCCCGCTATGCATCAAACAACCAAAGGGTACGCCCTGCAAGCCTGTCCACCGGCCATCACTACAAAGACCCTCTCCGTCCCTGAGTCCAGATTCCCCAGCCGCTCCATCTCTTCACGTCATCATCTCTGCCTCCATCTCTGGTGTCACTGCTTCTCTGGATAGGGTCCTGTACTCCGCTCTTCTCCCTTGATGGTCCCAGGCTCCTCCATTCCTGGACTGCAAAATCAACTACTCCCCTCCTTTTGTTACAAAATGTCTACCTTTACATTTGCAACTCTCACAGTCAGTCCTGATAGCAATTATTCAATATTGAACCATGAGAGTCTTATCCCCATCTTTTACCAGCCCCGTTCAGACAGGTTGGACACCACACAGTGGAGATTCTACCTTCCCCCTCACCCTGTGGAACTAGGCTCCCTCTTGAAAGCTTGCAAGCCAGTCACTTCTTGCCTTTGTAGACCCCATCCCCCATTTTGGGTAGCCAATGTCTAAGTTGCCCATTCCTGTCAACCCTGTGTACAGACGGGGTGGGAATGATCCTCGCTGTAAAGATTAAGTTCCTCTTTTGAGCTACTACATCCATAAGTATAGGTCAAGTTCGTCAAATTGTAGTGGATTACTCTTTTTTCCCTCTTCTTTCTTCTTCTAGTTGAGTTCTCATCATACAGCCATTGAAGCCAGGTCAAATGGGTGCTGTCGGCAAGTGTGGGTGTTCTTGTGCACCTCCCCTCACTTTATATCAGCTGGACACTTCACTCTCCGCTCTAGTCCTCTGTGGCCGTGTTCCTGTCTCTGGGCCCAGGAGTCCCCAGGTCTTGCCACACTGCTGGTCAACCAGGTCTCAACCAGGTCTATTGAACGTGGTCAGACTTAGCTCACAACTTCATTGCTGTTTTCCCCTACTCCTCATTATTGGTATACCAACGTGGTCACCAGCAAGACTAAATGCTAGCTCTTGTAGTCCTTTAGAGTCTCAGTCTTAGAAGGGGGTCCATCCTGAGGGGACCTAACCTTTTGCCTTGGTGGCTCCCGGGCTGATTGTAAAACTTTTGACTTTCAAGGCGCATACACATGTTGCTCTGATAGAGATAAAAGTTAAATTGTAAAATGGGTGGCAGCTGGGACTTGCCTCAGGGTGGAAACCACATCCTGAGTTTAACCTTTAGACCATGGAGTAGTTTCTGAAGCACATGAGCATGAATTCTTGCATGATTTGCCATGTGAAGCATCGCATAATCTTTGGTGATTATACTGAACTAATAATAATAATAAATAAACTTTCAGATTTTAGTTGTAGCTCCATAGCATAACATGGCAACAAAATATTACTGAAGCACACAGTGATAACTCCAGCTTTCTCTGATTCAGGCTGCTGTAATCCAAGGTAAAAAGCTAAGCACATTTCTCTACAGATGGATAATCTGTACTAAGCATTCACTACATATATGCCTGACCCTGTCGAAACCACATCCTGTACTTAACCTTTGGATCACTGAACAGCTTCTGAGACGGTAAATATGAATTACTATACAGTCTACCACATTTATCCAGAAATAAATTGCTGGAGTGGGCTGATATTAAATGCAATGTTTATTTTTAGGGTATTAGGAATAAGTGGCATAGTGAAATTGAGAGAAAATAAAATGGAGTAAACTTGTGGCGCTGTGGGTTAATGCACTGGATTGCAACGTCGCTGTGAACCACAGGGTCGGTGGTTCAAGTTCACCAGATGCTCCTCGGAAACGGTATACAGAGTTGGAATCGACTCGATGACACTTAGCAACAACAACAACAACAAACCATAGTTACATAAGCATCTGCTATAGTTCTGACTAGGTCACTGGGTGGTACAAACGGTTTGCTATTGCTAAAGGCTCCAACTCACCCCAGGCCCTCTGTAGAACAAAGGCCAGCCTGTCTGCTTCCTTTAAGACGGCAGTTCTCTCTGTAACACATGGCGTCTTCATGAGCTGGAATTGACTTGACCTGAAGGCAAGTTGTTTTGTTTTCATCCCTCCGACTATGACTTGAATTGTTTCTCCAACCTAGAATGTGATTTTGTGGCATGGTTTAATATTAATTGCTAACCTTCACAGAACATCTCGTCTGTACCTGGCACAGCCTTCAGTGTAAAATACTTCCAGAAAAGCTTCAGTTCTGGGCAGGTCTGTCTCCTTATCAAGTTAAGGTGTGGACAGGCGCTCTTTGACCTAATTTCCAAGGCATTGTGAAGTCAAAAAACAAAAACATACCACCACAAAACAACAACAAAACCCAGCTTTACTTTGAGTCTTGCCTGGATGTTAATGAGTTGTGTTACATGCCAAATTAATACAATGGCATTGAAATCAATGCGAGGGGTTAGCCACAGGTGTGTTCAGCCACAGGTGTGTTCAGCCTTGGGTAGCAGGAAAATGAACCACTCCTTCATATGGGCCGTGCTGGGGGGCACGGCAAACAGGACCTAGCTCCTGAGCGTTCATCTGGTGGGTAATGGGACCAGCTCGCTGAAGGAATTGGCTGCTTCAGTTATCCAAACCTTACCAACAGAAGCCAGTTAGCAGCTCTGGTAGCGTAATGCTTACGAGTCAGGCTGCTAACCTCACGGTCAGCCATTCGAAATCACCAGCTGTTCTGTGGGAGAAAAATGAGACTTTCTGCTCCTGTAAAGATTTACAGCCTCGGAAACCCTGTACAGGGGTCACTATGAGTTCTAACTGACTCCACGGCACATAACCACCACCACCATGAGGACATTTAACAGCAAACAACGAAAGCTTGGTTGAGAAATCTAGGAAGAAGATGGATAGAGTAGGGGACCGATTATTGTTGTTATTAAGTTCCATCGAGTCGGTTCTGACTCATATCAACCCCGTGTAGGGTTTCTAAGGCGTGGCAGGTGAGTTTGAACCACCCACTTAGCGGTTCAAACTGATCTTGAGGTATAGTGCTTATCCTACAGTGGTTGTGCTTGTTAAGTGCTGTTGAGGCAGTTCTGATCATAGCAACCCTGTATAGGGTTTACAAGGAGTGGTAGGTGAGTTTGAACTGCTCACTTAGTGATTCAAACTGACCTTGCAGTCCAGTGCTTATCCTACAATGCTACATACACCAGGACAGCACTTAGCTGCCATCTACTCATGACGATTCCCTATGTTACAGAATAAATCTGCTTTATACACTGTTTTCTTGGTTGTAATCTTTACAGAATCCCTGGGTGGTGAAAATGGTTAAGCATGCAATTACTAGGCAAAAGGTTTGCGGTTCGAGCACATCCAGAGGCTCTTTGGAAGACAGGCCTGGAATCTGGCTTCTGAAAGATCCGTCTTGAATATCCTATCGAGCAGTTCTACTTCACATGCGTAGGGTTGTCGTGAGTCAGAAGCGACTCGAAGGTAACTAATTAACGACAGTCATCTTTATAGAAGCAGAGAGCCAAGCCTTGTTTCTAGGTGGATTTGACCTCCAGTCTTTCAGTAAGCAGCTGATTGTAAATGGCTTGTGCCACCAGGGATCAAGGAAGGAAGGAAAAATGATTTAGAGCAACTTTAATCTCATGGAATGGACAATATTCCTGCATATTTCCTGAAGGATAATGTCTTAGACATTTATTTTTCCACTTTTTATCATGAATTGAGTGAAGGTTTACAGAGCAGATCATCAGTTTTACATTCAACACATCATATACTTTGCTTCATCACATGGTTGCAGTCCCCTCCATGCACCAACAATGAACAGCATTTACCTCTGTTCACTTTATCTCTGTCATGCCTCCCTGTTTCCCGCTACCTTTCCTCTGCTAACTTCCCTCTTGTGTATTGCCTGCCCTGTCACCCATGTTAACACGTGTCTGCCCTCTAACCTGTGAGTAATTCTCCCTCCCTGGTAACTATCATTGATTGTTTCTTTTATCAAGAAAACCTTTATTTATTTACTTATTTATTTTAACATTTCTCAGCATTGTTCTCATTCTCATACAAGATTTACCCTTTTGTGACTGATTTCATTCAGTAGAATGCCCTCCAGGATCAACCATGCTGTGAGGTGTTTCACAACATTTTGTAGGAGTCCATTGTGTGTATGTACAAAAGCTTGTTTAGCCGTTCTTCTGCTGATGAGTATTTAGGCTGCCTCCATCTTTTTGATACGTTTCTTACAGACAGCATATTGAAGACTCTTGTTTTCTTATCCATTCTGCTCTCTTTCTCCCTCCTCCCCATTCTGCAACTAAGCACACTCATGAAAGCTTGTAAATCAGTAACTTCACCATTTTGATAGCCATTTAGAGGACTCCCTGATGCTGGTGCGAAGCCTAATGCCCTGGATTAGCCTTTGCTGATGCTTGTTTTGGGGGCAGTGGTAGATCAGTAGTGCAATAATTCATGGAAAGAATGATTGTTTTCCAGGAGGGAGACTGGGTTGGATTCCTGGTCAGTGTACCTCATGCATAGCTGCCACACCTCTATCAGTGGGTGTTTCTATGGTGCTGAGCAAGTTTCAATGGGGCTTCCAGATTAAAACAGGAAGAAACGTCTCGCAATCGTCTTCCAAACCCCAGCCATTGAAAGCCCTACTGTGATACACCTGAGGTTGCTGTGAGTCGGAGTCGGCTTCACAGCAATTGGTTGTATTTGTTTTAGGGATGTGGCAGCTATTGTCTGACAAGGGAGATAGTGTGTTAAGGTAATTTCAAATAAGTTGGCACTATTCAGAAGAAGACAGAGTTAGTATAGCCCTTTCATCAGAGAACTGAGTTTTGGTTAGAAAGAGGAAAGTCTTCATGGGACCAGGCATGGAGAGAGGTCCCATCCAAACTTCCAGCCCTATCTGAGATGTCCCCTGTGGTTACGACACCACGTGGAGAAAGACAAGCCATGCCCACTGAGCCCTGTCCAAATTCCTGATTCACAGAATCATGAGCAACACACAAGACTGTTATTTTAAGTTCCTGAGTTTGGGGACACTGTGTAAACTGAGACAGGCACTTAACTAGAAAGAGCCTAAGTATGACCAATTCATAGATTCAGAGACATGACTGAATCCAAACCAGCTAAGATCATGAGACAGAAAAGGCGTGTAGAGGAGAGGGTGACGAGGTGTACGAGTAATGCAGGGACAGAGGACTACTGAGTCGTTGTGAAGGGAAGGCCAAACCAAATCTGCTGTTGTTGTTGTCGTCATTAAGTGCCATCGAATCGGTTCTGACCCATAGCGACTCTAAATCGGGTTTCCAAGGAGCGGCTGGTGAGCTTGAACTGCTGACCTTGCAGTTAAAACGGCTTTTCAGTCTGGCGCATTAACCCACAGCGCCACACCAGGATTCCAAATCTGCTGTTGAGGCAGTGCTAAAATGGTTTAATCCTTAGACGAGAGCTGTGCAGGATGGCTGCGCATGGTGGAAATTCGAAAGGTGTTTGTTGAATAAACAAATCAATTCATTAGGCAGCCAACATTTCTATCATTATCACCATTCCATTAGCAAAATACATTCCTCTCAACTGTGTCAGCTGGTTCGCTATGTCTTTTGTGGGCTACTTTATGCTTCTTATAATACCTGATCTCTATTTGCTTTTCACGGTGATTCAAGTGGCTTTTCTCTGTCAAGAATTCCAGATTATTTGAATACAAGGCATCCTGGGGAGGGGAACTCTGGTGAGATGTGGGTGCTGTTGTTAATTGTAGTCAAGTCCATTCTGACTCATAGCGACTGTGTATAGGGTTTCCAAGGCGTGGCTGATGGGTTTGAACCCCTGACCGTGTGGTTAGCAGTCCAGTGCTTATCCTACAGTGCCAGAACTCTAGAAGGATGTGCTAGAAGATTTTTTTTTTTTTTTTAAAGTATAACGTATATGTTGTTGTTAAGTGCCGTCGAGTCGGTTCCAATTCAGTGACCTTGTATAGGGTTTCTGGGGAGCGGTAGGTGGGTTTGAACTGCTGACCTTGTGGTTCAAAGTCCAGTGCTGATCCCAGGAGTCCTATAACATAGAATACAAAAATCTTAAGTGTCCACCTTAATAAATTTTTATACACTACGTAATCCCACTCAGATTAAGATGTAGAAATTCCCTTCATCCTCTCAACCAGCTGTTCTGCCATTACCGCCACATACTTGTCACTCCTACCCATTGCTGCTCCGTCTCTGGTGTCTGCTCTGGTGTCTCACTTCAGAAGGCCCCTAGGAGCACCTGGGCCTCTCCCCAGTTGCTTAGACCTTCCTTCTGATTCCCACTTCATTCAGCACCTCACTCCACCAAGGATCTGCTCTGCTCTTTCCTAGAAGGACCTAAGGTTGTGGTAGATACCTGTAGTTCTGAGAGTTTCCTGGATAAAACCACTTCCCCTGTTTTTCTTCAGTTTCCCTGCAGGTTATATCTCTATATCTATCTATCTAGATTATTAACTGCAAGGTCGGTGGGTCAAATCCACGAACCACTCTTTGGAAACACTATACAGAGTGGCTAAGAGTTGGAATTGACTCGATGACACTTAACAGCAATCTATCTATCCATCCATCCATCCATCCATCCATCCGTCTATACAGTTTCTAGTTTCACAAAAAATGCCTAAAATGTATTTGTTTTTTAGTAAAAATAAAAACCACATTGTTAAAGCTAAAATCCCACTGATGCGCCCTGAAACATAGCTTCCCTGTCCAGGGTAACCCTGAAAACTACTTGGGTGTCTTCTTGCCTTGGATCATGGAAACAAAGTTTTACACTTTTTAAATATAAATCATGTTGTTTTGTAATTGATAATTTCCACCATATTATTTGTTATTTTATTTCAAATTATTTTCTCTTGGAAATACCATGTTTAATAGAAAAACACAATGTTAGTTGTTGATTCATGACAACTTTGTATAACAGAACTATGTTGCAGGGTCTTACTCCATCCTCACAATTGGTATTTTTCAGCCCACTGTTGGCAGACCCTGTCAAACCATCTCATGGAAGGTGTTCCTCATTTACGTTGATCCTCCAGTGAAGTGTCTTGATTTTCTTCAGGGTCGTTCTACAAAGACATCCTTCCCATACTGATCAGTTTGTTCTCCTGGTACTTGTCTCCAGCAAGTAGATGTGTCAAATTTTGCATTCTCCCCACTGGATTGGCGAAATGGGACCTTTTTAAATCTTTTCTCTCTGTCTCTCCACCTCCCAGAATCGCGCCCGACGCCCCGCCAAATGTTGGATCTAAGAGTTGGATCTAAGGTTTGGAAGTTGGCCATACCTTGCCGATAACTACAGTCTGGGAGTTGAGCGAGTTAAGAAAGGGGAGAGAAGAAACTTGAAGGCATAGGTTCATGGAAAAGAAGAGGGAAATGATTAAACACTGGAATAGTGTCTAAGGGCGGGGTGGGAGGAGGCCAGAGCTCGGAGCCTGACCTGCTTGTTTATCTAGAGCGCTTCACTCCTCTGGGCCACCTACGTGTTCTTCTATTGCATCTGCTTGCTCCCCGCTGTAACCTCGCTGGAGGCTCTGAGCCCGCCTGATTCACGCTCCCGGCCCGCAAGCTCAGCTGAAACCTAGACGCAAAAGTAACCTTACTGGATTTTAACTTCCGCACGGGTGCCAGGGCGCGTCTCTAGATTAGCTGCTGATTGGTGGGAGGAAATAGTGGGCGGCGTGAGCTCAAGTTTAATAGGAGTCACCCTCCTAGGGTAGTGGGTGGGCGGAGTGACGCCATGAGGTGTAGGAAGGCAAGCTCGGCTTCCCAGGCGCACACAACGCGTAGCCCCAGTTTGTCAATACGCAAAGTGGGTCGACGGAGAATAAAAACGGAGCGGAGCCGCCTCTCCCAGCCTCCGCAATTCACTAAGGGAGCTTGTCGTTCCTCACCGGACCTGCTCTGTCTCCGCGCCACCCGCCCTGGCCCGCCCAGGGGACTTTGGCGCCCAGATTCAGGTCCGATTGGCGCGCTCGCCCCAGGGCGGGCCGGAAGTCCGGCGGCCGTGGGGTTTGCGCCCTTTCTCCCAGGCTGGGAAGTGTGGTTGTGGGACAGGTGGTGAACAGCGAGGCTGATCCAAATCCAGTAGGACGGCCAGAGCCAGTCTGGGAGCCCGCCCAAGGAAGTCCGGGAAAGTTGTCCGGAGGTGATGCGGAGCCGAGGCCTGGAGAAGAAATGGAGCAGGCCCTACCGACAGAGTGGGGTGCGCCGCGCCCCGGTTGGTGCTGGAGTCGCAGTGGGGCGGGCCCCGTGGTTTATTGGGTGTCGGGATTGCAGCCTTTCGGAGGCCGCGCCGCCCTCTCGCGTGCAGCCCGGCGGGTTTTTCCAGTCATCTGCCGCGCTGGGCCTCCAGGGGCCCCCGGGCCAGGCCGGGGCGGGCCGACTCCTCGCCGCCCTCCCAGCTCTGATTCCCGAAATTCCGCCTGTCGGACTCAGCCGGGTCTCTGACCCGTGAGGCCAGGTGGACCCCGATCCACGTCCACTGTAAGGCCCTAACTGATTTTGCCTAGCTACTTGACCAAACTTTAGTCAGGCTTCAAGAAGCATTTTAAATAGACTAGGCCTCAGTTTTTAGTTCCCTCCAGAGACAAGGTCAATTAGTTAGCCCTCAATATTAAAATAATCCTTGAGAAACTCATAATGGTCAGATTGACCCAGACGAATGAGAATATCCTAAACACTAAACACTTGCAATTGCCCAAACCCATATGTTTATAGATTAAAAAGGTTGCTTCATGCCAAGACCAATTAAACTGTAACATCTCATACTTTGCCAATTGTTAACCAATCAAAAACTGTATCTATGGTACTGTGCAATTATGCCCGCTGAAACCCTATAAAAACTTGTGTGTATAGTGAGTCGGGGTCGCCCTCAGCTCCTGTTTTCAGGAGCCTATGTGAGGGTGTGTGAGAATAAAAGTGGGCGGCTGAAAGTAGGGCTCAGAGCAAGAATCCCCACTTCAGGTATAAGAGCTTGCTCTGAGACCTGCTTCAGGCCGGGGCCATAAGGACAAACAGACATGGCTAGGCAAGGCCCCAACAGAATGTCTCAAGAGACACAAATGCAGGGTAAAGAGCACACTCATAA
>NW_006408716.1:5520601-5523969 GCF_000296735.1 Chrysochloris asiatica | reverse complement strand
GCTTCATGCCAAGACCAATTAAACTGTAACATCTCATACTTTGCCAATTGTTAACCAATCAAAAACTGTATCTATGGTACTGTGCAATTATGCCCTCTGAAACCCTATAAAAACTTGTGTGTATAGTGAGTCGGGGTCACCCTCAGCTCCTGTTTTCAGGAGTCTATGTGAGGGTGGACCCCAGCGCATTGGCAAAGGTCACCCTTAGCTCCTGTTTTCAAGAGTCTATGTGAGGGTGGACCCCAGCGCGTTGGCAAATGTCACCTTTGTCTCCTGGTTTTAGGAGTCTGAAGGTGGACCCCAGCGCGTTGGTAAATAAACCTCTTGCTTTTGTATCGAACTCGAGTCCTGATGATCTTTTTGGGGGTCTCCTACTGAATTAGGCCACTAGGGGGCCTAACACACAGCCGAAGTACTAGCTCTGCGCCCACCGCGCACTGAGGTGCTGTCGCCAAGGGCTTTCTTCGGCGGGGGGCCTGAGGGATGCCTGTCCCTTTGATGCTCCTTCTCTTCTCTGTCCAGAGTTGGACGGTGTAGGGGAGCGGTCTCTGGGCGTCCCTGGGACCAGGTTCGAGAGCTACAGCCCTCTCTTAGGCACCATTATCCTTGCAGCGCCCCCTGCAGTCGTCTTCAGCGGTTTTTCCAGGATGCATGTCCAACTAAGTAGAGCCCCTCCCTCCCCCTCCTGCCTCTTGATGTGCCTGCCACTAGGCGCTATAGGCGAGAGCATCGGGGTTAGTTCTTGGTATGAATCAAGCCTCCAGTATACAGAAAACTTGGAGTCAGCGGTTCAAACTCACCAGCCACTCCTCAGAAACCCTTTACAGGGTCGCTATAAGTTGGAACCAACTCCACGGCACTTAACATACAACACATGTATGTTGGTGAACACCATTGTAACGACCACGCAGGCCAAGACGTAGAACTTTACCAGCGACTCCAGAACCTCTTCTGCGCTCCATCCCATCTCAACCACCTGCCACCTACAAGTAGCCGAGGGTCTTACTTTGATGGTAGCTACTTATTTGTTTGTTTGTTTTACAGCTTTTGATCACTCAAGCATGCTCTCTCCTTTCCTCTCGTTCATTTTGTTGTTTCACTCCTTTTAATTTTTTAAATTGTGGCAAAAATACAACAAAACATTTGCCAATTCGACATTTTTCCTATGTACAATTGATTATGTTTATCATATTCTGCAACTATCACCACTGTTTCCAAATTATACCATCACTGTTAACAGAACCGAGTCCTGGTGTGGCCCTGGACTGTTTGAAGCACAAGGTTGGCGGTTCAAGCTCACCAGTTGTTCCTCGGAAACCCTATACACGGTTGCTATGGGTCGGAACTGACTTGATGACACTTACCACCACAACCAACAATTAACAGAAACACAGTGTTCCCTAAAAATAATGACTCTTCCTTTCTCCTTCCCTTTCATACCCGATTACAAATAAACAAAACAAACACTGATAAACTTTGGTTTCTATGTACAAAGGTAAGTTAAAAAGTATTGCTATAAAATTATAGAAACCTATATTAAGCAAATATATTAAACTACCAAGCTATAGTTTCTCTATACATCCTTCGTGTTGTTGTTGTCGTTGTCAGGTGCCTTCGAGTCAGAACCGACTCATAGCGACCCCATGCCCAGCAGAACGAAACAATGTCCGATCCTGGGCCAACCTCACTACTGCCACCACACTTGATGCCATCAATGATGTCACCTGGCTGATCCATCTCGTTGGGGGTCTTCCTCTTTTTCTCTGACCCTCCACCCTACCCAGCATGACATCCTTCTCCAGCGACTGTTCTCTCCGGACAATGTGTCCAAAGTAGGAGAGACGCAGCTTAGCCATCTTGGCCTCCAAGGAGCACTCCGGTTGTCCTTCTTCCAAAACAGATCTATTGGTTCTTTTGGCAGTCCACGGCACTTTCAATATTCTCCTCCAACACTACAACTCAAAGGCATCAATTTTTCTACAATCTTCCTTATTCACTGTCCAGCTTTCGCATGCATATGAGGTTATTGAAAATACCATGGCTTGGGTCAGGCGCACCTTAGTCCTCAAGCTGACATCTCTGGTCTTCAATACTTTAAAAAGTTCCTGTGCAGCAGATTTGCCCAATGCAGTACATCGTCTAATCTGTTGACCGTGAGTGTTGACAGTTGATCCAAGAAGAATGAAGTCCTTGACAACTTCAATCGCTTCTCCATTGTGCAATTCTGAAGATGATGTTTACATCTCTCTAACCCTTTCCTGAAGAATTCCATCCTCTTTGATTTATGCCACATCAAAATAGCAGTTTTGGCATACTGGAGGGATTAAAATTGTGCTCCTTTTCAATGTTTTTTAAGTTTGCGTAACAAAAAGAAGTTCGAAGGGGCAGTTCGGTGCAGGGTGAATGGGATAAGGTTTTCCATGGAAATTCTTGTAAGATAGCCTTTGCTTTCCTCGAAAAATGAGCAGGTGCATTGTCTTGGGGGGAAAAATTCCTTAGCCTAACTTTCCTGCCTTTTTCCCCCTCACCAATGCAATTTGCAGTTATCTTAAAACTTCTTCATAATAAGCGCAGGAGATCGTCCTGTGCCCTCTGAGAAAATCTATCCAGGTTACCCCTTGGGCATCCCAAGAACCAGTCCCATATCCCTAAGAGCTGACCTTTTGCTCTGAGTTTAACTTGCCAGCAGATGCCCTCAGAATTAATTGTTTTGAATGGCCTCTGCTCTCTAGATCTTGCTCTCGGGTTATATTGGTACATCCAGGATTCATCCCTGGTTACAATTCATTCCATAAAATCATTTCAATAATGTTGGTCTTTCTAGAAAAGACTGATGGAAAGGTCAGTTCTTTGAGCTCCCTAGTCTTCGCACAACACTTTTGACATCCACCAAGCTGAGGCCAAGATGTTCATTCACTTAAAAATGCTGAACCATGTGAGATTCCAGCTTCAGGAGCTTTCGATAGTAAGGATCTTTTTTTCCATCTGTTTCAGGACTTCAGCCACGGTTTCTTCATTCGAGGAGATTGATGATCTTCGCTCTTGGCTCATCATTGAGGTCTTCCCAACCTTCCTTAAAATGCTTGAGTCTTCTAAAATCTGTTGTTTTATATGGAGCAGAATTCCTGTAAACTTGTTGCAAAGCTTTCATGATTTGGGAAGATATCCACTTAAGTTTTGTTAAAAATTCGATATTAGGTCTAGTTACTCCCTGGAGTGATTGAGTCTAATTAACACTCTTTGAGAGGAAAGTATTACAATTAAGAAGTCAACAATCGGTACACCTGCAGCAAAGAGACCGGTTTAATTAGTGTTCATTGACTTTCGTTATAGTGTTTTTTATATTGTTTCTTGATGTTGTTGTTGTT
>NW_006408716.1:5495972-5518285 GCF_000296735.1 Chrysochloris asiatica | reverse complement strand
TGAAACTACCAGCTATGGGTCGGAACCGACTCGACGGCACTTAACAACAACAACAACATATATGTATATCTCAGTGGCACTTAATAACAACATATATATATGTATTTACATGGAGTCCTGGAGTGGCCCTATGGGTTAATGCGCAAGTTGGTTTGAACCACAAGGCCGGCCGTTCAAGTTCACCAGCCATTCCTCAGAAATCCTATGAGTTGGAACTGACTCTAACCACGTAACAACAACAATAATCATTATATTGGAAAGTTACTGCTTGGCAACCTGACTTCCTTTTTAAAAATAAAATAATTACATATGCCGACCTTTCCAAAAGACAGAAAGAATAAAATGCTACAATTTCATGTCTCCATAAAGCCATCCCTTATCCATGGTTCAGCTAGCTCATTCAGTGTTTTCTTGATCAGCTCTAACTAGTGTCCTGCTTGGGTAGGAAATTAAGAGGACCAGCTTTAGCGTAATTTGTACTGCCCACAGCAAAAAGCCCATTGTATTCAGGCCAAAGGCCTAGAAAGGACCGGTGAGCTGGCCTGAAGTGGCCCTGACCACTCTGAAATCTGAGGAGAAGGTGAGCCCCAGAGACCAGCCTGGGCCTTCTCTTGTACCTGCCTGGCTTGGCAGGGGGAGACCCAGAGGGAGGGACCTGAGCTAACTCTGACGCCAGCAGGCTAGGAAACACCTTTCCAGCAGCTACCAGCCTGCAACAACCAGGCAAGGAGCCAGAAAGGCTTTTCAGCATTTTAAACCCAAGAAGGGGAAGCTAGAGCACAGATGCTATTCTTTCTTTGTTTAATATAGAACCACTCTCCTACTGCTTGAGCGGAGTGGTGTCCAAGTAAACACGGGGCTCAGAAATGTCAAATGAGAGTACACTGTTGTTGTTGTGAAGTGCTTTTGAGTCGATTCCAACCCAAAGTGACCCTGTATAGGGTTTCCAAGGAATAGCTGGTGAGCTTGAACCACCGACCTTGTAGTCTGACGCATTAGCCCACAGCGCCACACCAGGGCTCCTTTAACTGGTTAGTTCACTCTCAGACTAATTAAACTAAATAAATTGTTGGGGTGAAGGCAGGGGAGAGGAGCTATGAAAAGCCCGTTTTTTGTGCTTTTCTTTTTTAAATACAGATGAGATCAAGGGGGAAATGGCCAAACCTCAAAACCAGCATCGCTGAAAACATTATTAAAAAGACACATCTAAAATCATAGTGCTGTTGTTAAGTGCCATCTAGTCAATTCCAACTAACAGCGATCCTGTATTGGGTTTCCAAGGAGCAGCTGGTAGGTTTGAACCGCTGATTTTGTGGTTTGAAGTCCAGTGCTGATCCTACGGTGGCCACACCAGAAGTTCAAAATCATAGTAGCAATAAGCATTTACTTGTTTCGTATAAATGGGGTCATACAATGATTGTCCTTTTGTGGCTGACTTATTTCACTCAGCATAATTTTTCAAGGCTTACTCGTGTGGTCAGAAACATCTCTCTTTATGACCGAGTGGAACATGCATTCCACTGTGTGTGTGCGCACCACATTTACTTATCTGTCCATCCGTTTAGCTTGTTATCAAGGATATGGCTTACAATTGTAGCACCCCAGGTTCCCAGAGAAAACGAGAGTCTTTACTGAGTGTCCATTATATTGGGAGCAGGCCACATCCCCAAGGAAGCATCTCTTCAACGAATTGGCTGCTCATAGCCACTCACTACAGAGCTAACGATACCTCTATTAGGTTTCATCACCATGGGAATAAGCACATCCCAACTGCTAAAATTCTGGAAATCCTGGTCTAGTCAAATTGACACAAAACCCTAACCATTGTACCACTGAAGGCGTACTCAGGGGATTCACTTTTCACCTGTCTTGGGGGGAAAAAAAGACTTCAAATTTATTTAAAGTAAACACAAAGATAACACAATCGTGTTTGTTGGAAGTGAGGAAGACTTGAAATACTTAAGAAAATCAAAGACAATAGCCTTCAGGGCAGATTGCACCTCAATCTAAAGAAAATAAAAATCCTCACAACTGGACCAATAAATAACATCATGATATGTGGAGAAAAGACTGAAGTTGTTAAAGACTGCATTCATTTTGATTGGATCAACCATCAACACTAATGGAAGCAGCATTCGAAAAATCAAATGATGTATTGCATTAGGCAAATCTGCTGCAAAAGACCTGTTTAAAGTGTTAAAGAGAAAAAATGTCACTTTGAGGACTGAAGTGTGCCTGACCCAAACCATAGTATATTCAATTGGCACATATGCATGTGAAAGTTGCGCTATGAATAAGGAACACCACAGAAGAAGGGATGTTTTTGAATTCTGGTGTTGGTGAAGAATATTGAAAGTATCATGGCCTGCCAGGAGAACAAGCATCTGCTGTGGAAGAGTACAACCAGAATGCTCCTCAGATGAAAGGATGCTGAGACTTTGTCTCTCGTACTTTGGATATGTCGCCAGGAGGGACCGACCGGTCCTTGGAGTAGGACATCATGATGGTCAGTGAGAAGGAGGGAGAACCTGACAAAGTAACAGCAACGACAACAACCTAATGACAACAGCAAACACAAAGAATTTAATAAAGGGTAGAAAGATGTTTTGCAAAACACGAGGACACAGTGCCAAGCCAGCCTGCCAATGCCGTCTCTACGCTCCCAACTTGGTATTTCCAAATGTCAATAAAGTAAAAAAACGGGGGTACATTTCCTGATTGGACAACATTTGCAAAGTTGCAAGCGGCAGAATCTTGGTTAATTAATTATCTTTTGCAGGAGTTAGCGTCCTTTGCAGAAAGGGAATTCCAGTGATAATATACAGCTGATTACAAATTTTGCAGACCAAGTTGAAAATTACAAGTATTTTCCAAGTACCAAACTTGTGTGTAATTTTTTTTTTATGTGAAAAGGCTTTTAATTTGGGATTTTGAAAACATATAACTTAACCACTAAAATCACAAGTTTAACACTATCTCTGTAGTTGTTAAGTGCTGTCGAGCCGGTTTCAACTCCTAACAATCCTGTATGGGGTTTCCCAGGATCAGCTGGTGAGTTTGAACTGCCAATCTAGCAGTTCAAACCAACTTTGCAGTTGAGTGCTTATCTTATAGCGCCACACTGGAACTTTAAATTATCTCTGTCATCAGCCATTTCTAACCACAAAATTGAGTAGAAACGAATAGGAAAAGACTGGGGGTTTCCTGTTAGGAACTGCTTATCGACTAAGTCAAGTTTTAGTAGAAAAGCGAGCAAGAAAAAGGACAAATGGTGCGCTTAGGATAATTTAGTTCAAAGAAAAAACAATCCACGTAGGTCTTCAGTAGGAGTTCTTTAGTTACATTAAGCTTTAGTTAAGATGCTTGTTCTCATTTCTCTTTGTGTCCAAGAGTTCCTTTAGGAATTCAATATCACACTAAACAGGACTTTTCTCCTTCTTCACCGAGCTTAACCCAGGAGCGCTTCATCTTCAGGATAAAATCGTTTCAGATCCATTCTATTGGCAACACTTCTACTGCAAGGCTTTGATTAAGATTTATAGATGGTTGTTTGCTGTTGGCAAGTTTTTAAGACCCTAGACACTATTGGACAAATGGCAGGGCTCTGGTGTCGTTAGACAAACAGCTAGGCAGCAACATAGGGGTTTTCTTCATGCTATTGTTAAAAAAAACTTTTAGTGATTTTATAATACAGGGGTATTAGTTGAGCAAGGCTGAATGGAAAGGAAAATTTGACAGAAAATTTACAGCTGAGGCTCCATTTTTTTTTTTTTTTTTTTTAAGTACTTAAGTTAGGATTTTTCAAGTGTGTTTATAGTAGTCTAAATTATTTCTTCAGAGTACATGATAATGTTGTTCATGAGTGGGTTTAAATATTTTGGTACACACTTGAGTAATACAATAGAAGGAACATTTAATTAAGGAGGGAAAAGTAACGACCAAAAGGAGAATAAGTAGTCCACTTTGGATTCGAGAGTACAGCCAGGAGCTAATATTTTTGGAGAATGAGTTAAAGATATTCAAAGAAGGAGAATTCTTCTCAGGGCCAGTTATGTGGAACCACGTATTTTGTTGGGGCAGCTTTTCAATGTCCTTCTCTACTTGACTACTTGTGTTCATTCAGGTACAGAATAGATGCTGGTTATACTACAGGCTCCACCTTGTTGCTGTAAAAGGAAATCCAGAACAATTTTATTATCTAATACAACTCTGGCAAGGGAATTTAAGACTTTCCCTTTTCCTCTATAAAATTGGCTACGTTATTTACCATTTGTTATAATTCCCATTGATTCCTATCAACAGAGAGAAGATTGAGGTTGTCAAGGACTTCATTCTTCTTGGATCAACTATCAACACTCATGGAAGCAGCAGTCAAGAAATCAAATGAAGTACTCCATTAGGCAAATCTGCTGCACAAGACCTTTTTAAAGTGTTGAAGAGCAAAGATGTCAGCTTGAGGACTAAGGTGCACCTGACCCAAGCCAGGTATTTTCAATAACCTCATATACATGTGAAAGCTGGATGGTGAATAAGGAAGATCGTAGAAGAATTGATGCTTTTGAGTTATGGTGTTGGAGAAGAATATTGAACGTGCCACGGGCTGCCAAAAGAACCAACAGATTTGTGTTGGAAGAAGTGCAGCCAGAGTGCTCCTTGGAGGACAGGATGGCCAAACTTCGTCTTTCATACTTTGGACATATTGTCCCAGTCTCTGGAGAAGGATGTCATGTTTGGTAAGGTGGAGGGTCAGAGAAAAAGAGGAAGACCCCCAGCGAGATGGATTGGCCAAGTGGCAGCATCAATGGGCTCAAGTGTGGCAATGACAGTGAGGTTGGCCCAGGATTGGTCAGTGTTTAGTTTTGTTGTGCATGGGGGTCACTAGGAATCGGTACCGACTCGATGGCACCTAACAGCAACAACAATGACACTTCTGTAGACATATTACAAATAGCTTTTTTAGGCTGGCAATCCCATAAAACCAGGAGAAGTCTGCAGCATAACCCAGGGGCATCTTTTATGGGGTTACAGAACCCACAGATGCCTTTAGGAGCCCTTTTTATTCTGGCTTAAAATATTTTGACCGCTGGACCAATGTTGACTTTCGTTGAGAATGTGGCTATTTAATTGCCCGAAGTGCCCATCCATAGGGGTCATCCTTAGGGTTGTGGTTTGTTTTGCTAGGGTAATCTGATCCTCCACATCAGCATACATATCCTCTGGGATCACAAATTACATCCCTTCCAGTAGAGATGTTTGGGGAGGGACTGATTTGTTTATTTAGTCAAGTCAGTTACCCATTAAGGAATTATTATGAATTGTCAGCTCTCTGAGCCTTATTGAGATCCAAATTTTTTGACAAAAGAGAAATGCTGTGTAATTATTTTTTACAGTCCAATAATTTTTGGGATGTATCTGACATCATTGCATTACCTAGGAAGTTTTATAGTTAGGATGGGGTGTCCATCTCAGCCTTTACATTAATTCTCAAACATTTTGGCAGCACTGGGAATGGGGAAAGAGCTTCAGCTGGAGCAATCGACCTCAATTAAATGAACTGTCCTGGTGTGGCGCTGTAGGTTATAAGCACTGGACTGCAAGGTGGATTTGAAACACAAGCCGCTCCTTGGAAACCCTATACAGGGTCACTATGAGTTGCAATCGACTCCAACGGCACTTAACAACAACAACGAATTGAAGCAAGACATTTGAGGCAAAGTTTCTAGTTCAGGGGGTACCATAATTTGACATGTACAGTTTAGTTGGAGTCCTGGTGTGGTGTTGTAGGATAAACATTGCATTGAAAGGTTGGTTTGAACTGCAAGTTTGGTGGTTCAAACCCACTAGCTCCTCCTCGGAAATCCTATACAGGGTCACAGAAGTCCAAGCCAACTCGCCAGCACTAATCAACAAGTTGAGGTGGCTTTGGTACAAGGTTATTATTAAAAATTGGAAAAGCAATTGAATCTGAAGTATTATATATGGCATAAGCGGAAGGGCGACAGATGCAGCAATTAGTTAAATTGGCTAATTTAGCTGTTGTTGGAGAAATTGCACCCCCCCCAAAAAAAGAAAATGACCTTTTCATGTAATTATGCAAATAACAGTAATGTTAGCAGCATATTTACTAATTTACATATGCAAAATACAAAGAAATCCTATTCTAAATACCTGTCTTACATATAATAAATACTATGATTCAAATGGTTCAAGCTTACCATCTGCCCCCTCAGAAGCCCTATACAGGGTTGCAATGAGTCAGAACCAACTCGATGAATGTAATACATTTTATAGTAAAATGAAACCTTAGTCTCTCACTCACAATTTTAAATGATTTAAAATTTAATAAGTACTTAACTTAAAACAACTACTTCAATAACTGTTACTGAAAACAAGAGGTTTAGGTTCCCAGGGAAAAAATAAATCATTAAAGCATGGGTGACATCCCCCTTCCAAGACACAGAGGGAATAGAAGCAAATACTGTTGAATGATGATGCACAGAGGAGATTGTAATCCTGGCAGTGAAATGGTGAGTGTAAAACTGATGGTCTCACATGTAAACTATCACTCAATTCACAATCAAAGCTTGAAAAACAAGCAAGGCAAATACAAAAATAAAGAAAATTATGAATAAGCAAATTACAAAAGCATAAATTGATTACATTGAGTCAATACTTGGTCATTGGTAAAATCGTAAAATACATTAAAATAAAGGGCTGAAGTAAGGTACAAAATAAGAGTATAAATGATAAAAATATAAGGGATAATTTTATAGTAAAGCAGTAAAGGCAAAAATGATTGTAAGTACAATTGTTGTTGTTAAGTGCCTTTGTGTCGACTCTGGCCCATAGCGATACTACATAGAGTGAAAATATCAGTGGTAATTCTTACTAATCCTAACTGATCAGACAGTAATTTGAAAAGCAAAAAGAATTATTACTAATTCTAATGATATGTATAAAGCTGTTAAAAGGAGATAAATGTTAAAAAATTCCCATCTAGCAGAAATAATATGACATAGAACACTTGCAACATATAGAACATCAAAAATAAGTAAATATAGTTCTAAAAGGTCAGTGATTTACATAAGGGAAATATACAGGCCTAGTCCCTGACCTCAAGGTCAGCTCTTCAAGATCACCAGCTGCTTCTAGGAAGGCCTATACAAGGTTGCTACCAGTTGGAACTGGCTCGGCGATGCTTAACAACAACAGCACCACTGGGAAGTCCAGAAATCAAGAAGCCTTGGTGGCCGCGTTAGATAAGCACCAGACTGCTAATCAAAAGACGGGCAGTTCAGATTTAACCAGCAACTCTGTAGGAGAAAGATGAGACTTTCTGCTCCCATCAAGGGAGCTGGTGAACCTTCCAGTTCAAACCGACCTTGAGGTCGAGTGCTTATCCTACAGTGCCACCCCAGGACTCCAATTTGTTGTTGTTGTTGTTAAGTGCCGTAGAGTCGGTTCCGACCCATAGCGACCCTGTATAGGGTTTCCGAGGGTGTAAATCCTTACGGGAGTAGAAAGCCTCATCTTTCTCCCGCGGAGCGGCTGGTAGTTTCGAACCGCTGACCTTAAGGTTCGCAGCCCGATTCGTAACCACTATGCTACCAGAGCTCCTTCAGGACTCCAATAGATATTGATTATTCCATTTGTTCTTTCAATAAGACCTGAAGATTGAAGAGGATAGGGGCCGGGTAACCATTTATAGATAGGAAAAATATGGCAGTTTAAAAACGAACCCGTCAGATAAAATGAATGCCTCTGTTATTGCAAAGAATAGTTGGACTGCCCCAAGCTGGTATCCTATTTTCAAGTTGAATTTTTAACACAAACATAGCAGTGACTTATTTATAAGGAAATGCTTCTATCCAATGTGAGAAGTGAGAAATCCCGCTAAGTGCATACTCACACCCCCTGAGGGTGTTAATTATATGAAATCAAGCACAGAACCAGAAGGCAAAGGGTAGCATGCAGTAGGAGCTTTGAGGTGTTTCCCTGGGCTGCCGTCGGAATATGTAGAACAGTGAGATGTCACATGCTTTGCAGCCTCAAAAAACTCTCCCCACCAGGTTTTCTTTATGATTTCAAACATTTCATATCTGCTTAGATGAGATCTTTCATGCATGATCGTAGGAACATGGAAATGTTCAGCTAGGACTAATTTTCCATTAGCGTTGACTCATAGATGAATGTTGTCGTTGTTAAGACCTGTTGAGTTGGTTCTGATCCATAGCGACCCTGTAATAGGGTTTCCGAGGAGCGGTTGGTGAGCTTCAACTGCTCACTTTGTGGTTCAAACTGACTTTGCAGTCCGGCGCATGAAATTAACCCACACCAGGACTCCAGATTAATGTTACAGCCTCAATAATGTTCTTTTTCTCCGTTTTTTGTTTTTCTTTCTTTTTTTTCATTGATTAATGTCAATTGCTGATATTTTTCAAGTCTTTCTGGAGCTAATTCAGATAAATTGTGATCATTTATAAATAAATTAGGATAATTACTGTGATCAGTTCTCATGAGAGCGGTGATAAATAAAGAGGCTACTTGTTTAGAGGTTTGTTTATATAATTCAGGATGATCTTTTAAAATTTGTTTCCTTCTGAGTTCTTGGGCATAAACACATGGGACACATTAAGAAAGGTTTTCTGAAACCATCATTTTTCTAAGGTGGTTAATATGTCATTTCCCCCTAAATGAAAAGGTAAATGGAGCTCCTGAATTATTGGTAAATATAAAGATTTTGGTAGAACTACTGGGTTGGCAGTTCAAACTCACCAGCTGCTCCTAGGAACCCCTATACGGAGTCATTATGAGTCCGAACCGACTCGACAGCACTTAACAACAGTGTTACCACTGGGCCCCATCCATAAATTACTAGTTGGGTTCTGGTAACATCCTACTCTGTTCCAATTTATTAAGTCGGCCCAGTAGTGATGTAGTTCAAGCAATCTTGGTGTTATAAGAAGGAAATTAGGGGCTGGGTGGTTCTGTTGGTGCAAGGAGGTGGAGGGGCAGGTTCTAAATCC
This sequence comes from Chrysochloris asiatica, assembly GCF_000296735.1. Taxonomy (NCBI): domain Eukaryota; kingdom Metazoa; phylum Chordata; class Mammalia; order Afrosoricida; family Chrysochloridae; genus Chrysochloris; species Chrysochloris asiatica. The sequence continues at coordinate 5,509,259 of NW_006408716.1, read as the reverse complement.
CACCAAAGCCACCACACAATTCTGGTTATTTAAAGTTTGCACCTGCCTAGCAACAGTAGTCTCATTTCTGAAGAGATTAATATGCAACTCTGGCAGAGAATGGAAATTCAGTGGTTACTAAATACCTTTTCCAAGTACAGTTGATTATTCATCAGTTCCTAAGCAGACAGATGTTGAAGAGTGGACTTCTTGGGATGAAGATGCACCCACAAATGTAAAGATTGAAGGAGGGAATGGGGACGTGTCAGTGTAACAGAATGCTTTGGGACAACTGGAACCCGACTATTTTAAGGGTATGACATTAAACATAAGGAGAACTCAGAACAACATTGTTAAGAACCATTAAATGTTGGCATCGAGATGGTAGCACATGTTTCTCTAGTAGATTAGCAGCTACACAGATATGTTTTTGTTCATCAATTTCCTGAATGAGGTGACTTAAATATCGGGCAAGAAGATACCAATGCTTGGGGAAAAGAGGATGATAGGGTTTTGCAAGCAGAGGTTTCGAGGAAGCAGCATAGAGTGCACAGCATATAGAGCAGCAGAACAAAGGGAAAAATGGAAGACAAAGCACAGAGGCTAATGAGGAAAAGAACAAAATAAAACTGGTGAAAACGTCCTGATGAAGGTTATTTATTCCTTAAATGTTATAATGCCAGAAGGAGAAACCCGAGCTGCACAACCCAGGTAAAACGTGTGTGGATGGAAGAGTGTTTTTACAATACAAACATGCTGCTTGCTTTGAATGCATTCATCAGGCCATCCGGGACACCGGATTCTCCCAATGCATCTGGAACTTTTGTGATTAAGAAAAAAAAAGATGTGTCAGACAATATTTTCCTCAACATACTTCAAATGTCAGACAGTTGATTCTTATGGGGAAATTATTACAAAAGAAACTACCTGACTCCTTGAAGCTAGTATTTCTAGCATAATAAAATTATTACAAATGAAACATACCTGTACTTCATTTTTTTTTCTCTTTGAATATAAAACTTTATTTTTTATATACAGATACTTTTTTTTTTTAAGATTTTTATTGTGAATTGAGTGATAGTTTACATGGGAGAACATCGGTTTTATACTCATCATTTCATTGCAATGATTACAATTGCCTCTGTGCATCAACATTCTACAGTATTTGCTTCTATCCCTCTTTCTTTCTTTTTTTTCTGGAATGTACACAAAAACACTCAGGCATATAGAATCATTTAAACAACCAAAGGGCACATTCTGCAAGCCTGCCTCCTGGCCATCAGCACTCAGTCTTTCTCTTTCCATGAGTCTAGAGTCCTCAGCTGCTCCCTCTCCATATTCTTAACTCTGTCTCCATCTCTGGTGTTGCTGCTTCTCTGGATAGGGTCCCACTTTCTGCTCATACTCCTTTCCCTTGATGGTCCTAGGGTCCTCTGTTCTTGGACTGTAAGATTAACTACTCTCCCCTTTTTGTTATAAAACTTCTACCTTTACAGTTGTGACAGTTGCAATTAGTCACAATAACAATTACTCACTATTGAATCATAAGAATCCTATCCCCATCTCTTTTTACCATATCCGTCTAGACAAGATGAAAATTATCAATGGAGATTCTGCCTTCTCCCGCACACTCTGAAACAAAACTCGCTCTTGAAAACTTGCAAGGCAGTCATTTTGTGCCTTTATAGCCCCCCTATTTTAAGTAGCCAATGTCTAAGTTGTCTATCCCTATCAACTCTATATACAGAGGGGATAGGATTGATCCTTGATGTGAAGATGCCTTCCCTCTCAGTTGGTATTTTGAGCTACTACATCCATAAGTATAGGAGCTCTAGTAGCATAGTGGTTATGAATCGGGCTGTGAACCGCAAGGTCAGCAGTTCGAAACTACCAGCTGCTCCACGGGGGAAAGATGAGGCTTTCTGCTCCCATAAAGATTTACAGCCTCAGAAACCCTGTTCAGGGTCGCTATGGGTCGGAACCGACTCGACGGCACTTAACAAGAACAACATCCATAAGTATAGGTCAAGTTCATCAAATTGTAGCAATTTATACTTATTTCCCTTATCATTAAAAAAAATCTTCCTTTAGTTGAATTCTGATCATCAAGCATCAAAGCTAGGTTGAATGGGTACTGTCTACAAGTTTGGGCATTTTTGTGCATCTCCCCTCATTTCATATCAGCTGGGTGCTCTCAGCTCTAGCCCTCTGTGGCTATGTCCTTGTCTATGGGCTCAGGAGTCCCCAGGTCTCACCACACTTCAGACCAACCAGCCCTTCCTCTTCTCTCTTTCATCTCCAGGTCAACAAGAATCTGTGGAACTTGGTTGAACTCAGCCCATGTCTTCATTGCTGCTATTTCCCCTCTTCCACTTACCAGCAGACCAACATGGCTGCCAGCAAGCTTACATGCCTGCTCATGTGTTCCCTTTGAGTTTCAGTATTGGAGGGGAGTTTCATACCTGTACTTCTTGAAGTTAGTATTTCTAGCCTAATAAATAATATTATGGTGGGAAAGAACTGTTGTCTATTATGCTTTCCTTCAGTGTGCTCAATGATAAAATAAATAATTAAAAATATCCTTTTATTTCCATGACTACCTGTTCTCAATCAGGCAATCTGTAGGACTTTCACTTCCTTATTTTTGTTATCAGAAACTTGAAACTTTTCTTCAGCTCTTTCAGCTTGAGAAATGCTGGTTGTGTTCTTCCTTTTTCACTTTCTAATTCCAGTCTTTGCACATTTCACAATCATACTTTACATTGTCTTCCTGAACTGTTCTTTGAAAATTTCTGTTCAGCATTTTTCTTCATCATTTCTTCCAGTTGGTTTAGCTTTTCTACATTCAAGAGCAAGTTTTCAATGTATCATTTTGTTTTTTTTCTTTCTTTCCTGTCTTTTTCACCACCGTTTGCTTTCTTCATGTATGATATTCTTGATGCATATTATTTTTCAGTGTTTCAAATTTATTCTTGAAATAGTCTATAAATTCATTTGGGATATACTTAAGGTCATAATGTGATATTCATCGTCTTGTTTTAATTTTCTTCAGCTTCAACCTGAACTTGCATAGGAGCAACTGATAATCCGACCAACTGATGATCTGTTCCACAGTTGGTTCCTGGTCTCATTTCAGCTGATGATATTGAGCTTCTCATAATTTTTCCCACAGATGTAGTCGGTTTGATTCCTGTGTATTCCATCTGGTGAGGTTCACATATATAGTCACTGTTCATGCTGTGGAAAATAGGCATTTGCAGTGAATAAGTTGTTGGTCTTGCAGAATTCTATCATGTGTTCTCCAGGATCATTTCTATCATCAAGGCCATATTTTCCAACTACTGATTCTCCCTCTTTGTTTCCAATTTTTGCATTCTAATCACCAGTTGTTATTAATGTAACTTGATTGCATGTCTGATCAATTTCAGACTGAAGAGATTGGTAGGATTATTCATTCAGTTTCTTCACCATTGGTATTAACTTGTCTTCCTTGTGGACAAATGGATATTATCCTATCACAGAAAACATTGTACTTCAGTATAGATATTTTTGATGCTAAATGTGATGTCAGTCCTCTTGAGTTTATCATTCAAAAGTAAATCATATGGTGGTCGTCTGATTTAACGTGGCTCAAAGACAAGAATAGCCTCTCTGACTGGATCCAGCTGGAGACCAGCTAACAACCTACAGTTGTGTTTTGACCACCATTTTTAGCTTAGTGTCCTAATGTATTCCTATTCACTTCATGTACAAATAGTGAATATTATAGTTGGCAATTTGGAAAGCTTAAAGCTGGTGTGGCACTCTGAGGGATAAGCACTGGATTACTAACTGCAAGGTTGGTGGTTCAAACCCACAAGCTGCTCCACGGAAACCCTATACAGTGTCTCTGTGAGTCAGAACCAACTTGATGGAACTTAATAACAAAAACAACAACAAAGCTGGTACAGAATTGAAGTGCCCTTTAAGCATCCTTATCTATTGTTAAGTGAGAACGTTGGATTGGATCTGGTTCAGTGAGAAAATTGGATTGGTTTAGAATTTTTAAAATGTTTAGATATATGGGCTGAGCCATGGGGGACACCTTGGTCAATTCACGTGATGTAGGCCACAAAGACAATGTTTGGTGAGAATGGACTGGGATCTTAAAAGTTTATTAGCAGCTATCCAAAGTGCAACTAATGGCCTCTCCTTGCCCAAGGAAAGAAGAGTGATGAAAAGTGAAGACACTTGGAAACAATTAGTCCAATGGACTGATGGAAGACATGAACATTGATCTCTATGACCCAGAGACTAGAAGAACTAGATGATGTCCAGATCCCACTACCAACTGCTCTGAAAGGAATCACGTTACAAGATACTACATAAAGTGGGAGAAAAACTCAACATTATAAAAAGAGACCAGGCTTATTGGTCAGAAAGAGACTGGAGGAACTCCAGACTATATAGCCCTTGGTCATCCTTAAGATCTAGATCTGAACTCATCCTTGTGGCTCATCTTTCAGTCAAGCAGTGGATAGGTATATAGGAGGAGGGAGACAACAACTCTAGTGAAGTATGCACACCATAGAAAGGTCAACCATTCAAGATCAAAAGGGCATCACTGACCTAAGAACAAAATTCAGAAGGGTTGGGAAAGAAGGACCGGAAGCAAGAATCACAAGGAGGAAGTGGGATAAGTGATGTTACATTGGGGATTGCAGTGATTGAAATGACAAAGTGTATGACTTGTTGAATGTAAAACTGATGATTTGCTCTGTATGCCCTCACTCAGTTAGCAATAAAAAGTTGTTTTTATTTTAAAGGGTTGAGCCAGCAGAGAAAAATTGGGGATTCAGGCTCTAAAGTAGACACAAAGACCAAGGAAATGCCCAAAGAGTTTTTGTTTTTGTTTTTGTTTTGGGAACTGGGTAAGCTAAAACAGTTTCTTCTCTTTTGTGATCAAAGGAAATACCCTGGGCAAAGACTAGACACCCAAGTATTGAACCATCAGTTGAGCAAACTGTAAGCTCTCTTTTGATACTTTGTGCCCTCCTTTAGCTAAATGTTTAAGTAAAATTAAATTATTTACTTGATATCCTTCATTAGAGGAAGAACAAATGAAAAGATCATCCAAAAACTAAAGTAGCATGGATCCATGCGCAAATTGTAGAGGTTGTAAGTCAGCATGTAAAACTTTGGTGAATCTCTGAAGTATCCCACTCTAGGTTAAATGATGGCATTCCCAGGTAAGTACAAATAGGTGTCTACTGTTTGGATGCACATTAGGCATTGGGTTGCTAACTGCAAGGTCAGTGGTTCAAATTCACCAGATGCTTTGTGGAAGAACAATGAGATTGTCTGCTCCTCTGGTAGCGTAGTGGTTACGAATCGGGCTGCGAACCTTAAGCTCAGCGGTTCAAAACTACCAGCCGCTGCACGGGAGAAAGATGAGGCTTTCTACTACCGTAAGGATTTACACCCTCGGAAGCCCTGTACAGGGTCGCTATGGGTCGGAACCGACTCGACGGCACTTAACAACAACAACAACATAAATATTTACAGTCTCCGATTCCCTATGTAAAGTCTATGAGTAAGAATCAAAGAGATGGCAGTGGGTTTCTTTGGATCCAGATGCACAAGAATTCTAAAAAAGGTGCTGAAAAGACCTATTATGGCGAAGAGTGTGTTTTCAGGTGCAACTTGATAATAATAAATGAGGAGTTGAAACCACTGGGAGCCTGGGAATGACTATCTGGTTAATTGCATAGAGTCCCTAAACAAATCGCCAGCCTTAGTTACTGAGTTTCTTTTCGAGGAAGACTAGGATATTACAAGGACTGTTGTTGTTAAGTACAATTAAGTCTGTCCGACTCATAGTGACCTGGTATAGGGCTTCCCATGAGTGACTGGTGGGTTTGAACTGCCAATCTTATAGTTAGCAGGCTAGTGCTTATCCTACACTATCACACCAGCACTGGTGGTGGTGGTTATGCGATGTGGAGTAGGTTCCAACTCATAGTGACCCTGTATAGGGTTTCTGAGGCTGTTCATTTTTTTTTGGAAGCAGAAAGTCTTATCTTTCTCCCTCAGAACAGCTGGTAGTTTTGAACTGTTGACTTTGAGGTTAGCAGCCTGACTCATAACCGCTAAGCTACTAGAGTTCCTTACACCAGGATTATTGTTGTTAGCTGCCACCGAGTCGGCACTGACTCCCAGCGACTCTATGCACAACAGAATGCCTGATCCTGGGCCAACCTCACAATTACTGCTACGTTTGAGCCCATTGATAATCCCATTATGCCAATCCATCTTTGTCGGGGTCTTTCTCTTTTTCTCAGACCCTCCACTTTACCAAACATGATATCCTTCTCCAGAGACTGGTCCCTCCTGACAGTATGTCAGAAGTATGAAAGACAAAGTCCCACCATCCTGGCCTCCAAGGAGCACTCTGGCTGTACTTCTTCCAACACAGATCCATTTGCTCTTTTGGCAGTCCATGGTATAGGTAAAATAAGACGTTTCAGCAAAAATTCTTATAATATGGAGGTTAGGCCCTCTTTAGTTTCTTGTTTCAGTGAATACTGTTGGATATTTGGTTAAGGGTTTGGAAGGATCAACCTGAGTTTTAATTGGTTCGCTGATAAAACTCTGCCTACATCTTTGGATTTGGTTCTTGTTGTTATGTGCCGTGGAGTCAGTTCCAACTCATAGCGACCCTGTACAGCGTTTCCGAGGTTGTAAATCTTTACGGGAGGAGGAAAGTCTTATCTTTCTCCCTCGGAACAGCTGGTAGTTTCGAACTGCTGATCTTGCGGTTTGTAGCCCAATTCGTAACCACTACGCTATCAGAGGCCTAGAATATCAGAAACTGTGGAAAGGTCTCCCTCCAATGGATGTTTAAAGTAATTACAATTGGTTACAGGCAAGTTTAACGCTTGTGCATGACAAATAATTTCTTCATTAGTTTCTGAACTCATTTCTTTCTTGTTTTCATGTAAATTTAATAAGACTGTTATTATAAAACTGTAGATGGAAATCCCATTTTGATAAAAAGTTTCTCCTTAACAGACTAACAGGGGTACCAGGACTTAGAAGGAAAGGGTAAATATCCTCAGTAAGTCTAGGCAAGTAGGTATAGGCTGTGAATGGTGTAAGGTTTGTAGTTCGTTGGTAACTCCAACAATTGCAGGAGTTTGTGTACTCCCTGGTGGATAGAGGTTTTTGTAAAGATTGGGGATTAATTGCAAGATAGAGTAGCTCCAATGTCAGTACAATACAGGGTTCTCCATAACAGTTAAGTTTCACCCTGGATCCTACTCCGTTCTGCTTGTGGAGTGGGGGGAGGAAGCATCGTTAATCTTTTTTTCTTTTTTCTTTTTTTTCTCACTGCCGTCATGTCTCCTAAAGAGCCCGAACAGTTGCGGAAACTTCATCGGAGGATTGGGCTTTGAAACACCAGATGAGAGCCTGAGGAGCTATTCTGAGCACTGGGGGACGCTCATGAGAGATCCAAACACCAAGCATTCCAGAGGCTTTGGGTTTGTCACTTATTCTACTGTGGAGGTGGTTGCAGCCATGAATGCAAGGCCACACAAGGTGGATGGAAGAGTGGTGGAGCCAAAGAGGGCCGTTTCACGAGAAGACTCTCAAAGACCAGGTGCCCACTTAACTGTGAAAAAGATTTTTGTTGGTGGCATTAAAGAAGACACCTAAGAGATTATTTTGAGCAGTATGGAAAGATTGAAGTGATTGAAATCATGACAGATGAAGCAGTGGCAAGAAGAGGGGCTTTGCATTTGTAGCCTTTGATGACCCTGACTCTGTACATAAGATTGTTATTCAGAAGGACCATATTGTGAATGGCCACAATTGTGAAGTAAGGAAAGCCCTGTCAAAGCAAGAGATGGCCAGTGCCTCCTCCAGTCAGAGGTCAAAGTAGTTCTGGAAACTTCCGTGGAGGCCGTGGAGGTGGTTTTGGTGGGAATGACAACTTTGGTCGTTGAGGAAACTTCAGTGGATGAGGTGGCTTTGGTGGCAGCCATGGTGGTGGAGATGGAGGCAGTGGGGATGGTTAGAATGGATTTGGTAATGATGGAAGCAATTTTGGAGGCGGTGGAAGTTATAATGACTTTGGCAATGACAACAATCAATCTTCCAATTTTGGACCTATGAAGGGAGGAAATTTTGGAGGCAGAAGCACTGGCCTGTATGGTGGTGGAGGTCAATATTTTGCCAAACCACGAAACCAAGGTGTCTAAGGTGGTTCAAGCAGCTGCAGTAGCTATGGGAGTGGCAGAAGGTTTCAATGATTGCCAGGAAACAAAGCTTAGCAGGAGACGAGAGCCAGAAAGGGACAGGGAAGCTACAGGTTACAACAGATTTGTGAACTCAGCCAAGCACAGTGGTGGCAGGGCCTAGCTGCTCCAAAGAAGACATGTTTTAGACAATGCTCATGTATATGGACAAAAACCACACCCAAATAAAACAACTCAAGGACTGTATTTGTGATATTGAACAACAGGTTATTTTAGTTTCTGTTCTGCGGAAAGTATGAAGCATTCCAACAAAGGACTTTAGTGTAGATATTTTTGTTTATCCCACACCCATGTGGTTGATTGCTAAATGTAATAGTCTGATCATGACGCTGAATAAATGTCTTTTTTTTAAAGTGTGCTGTGTAAAGTTAGTCTACTCTGAAGCCATCTTGATAAACTACCCCATGGTGTGAAGTTTAGAATTCCTTCAGGGTGATGCCAGATTCCATTCGATTTACTTATATAACCTTAGAGGAGGACTGCTTGGGGGCAGAGAAGCCATTTTCAGAAACCATGGCACAGTTGAACTGACAATTACTATGTTAAGAACCTGGAATTCACCATTAAATGGTCACCCAAGCAGCTAAACAATTTTCTTGGTTATAAAAATGGTTGTTGGCACAGCCTATGCAATATCTCTAGTTTGAATTAATAGTATCAGATAAAATGATAGATGGGATTGAAATATATGCATTATCCATGATCATGTGTACTCAATGAAAAGACAATATATTGGAAAAAAAAAAGAGAAAAAAAGTTTCACCCTGAAAATTCAGTTACTTAATTTTCCCCAGACCCCCTTTATGTAAATTTTGGTTTGGGAGGCCCATACCAGGACATCTCTTGCTTACTTTTTTTTTTTTTTTTTTTAAGGTTTTTATTGTGGATTGAGTGAAAGTTTACAGGGCAGACTATCAGTTTTACATTCAACAAATCACACACCTTGTTTCATTACAATGATTATACTCCCCTCCATCAGTTAACAGTATTTCTCTCTATCCACTTTAGCTTTTTTAAAAAACAAAAAAAGCCCCACTCAGGCATATATAATCATTTACATCTCCAAAGGGCACATTCTGCAAGTCTGCCTCCTGGCCACCAGCTCTTAGTCCTTCTCTTCACATAAATCTAGAATCCTCAGCCACTCACTCCCCGTCTCCATGACCCCATTGCTGCTTCTCTGGATAAGGTCCCGCATTCTGCTTGTGCTCTTGTCCCTTGATGGTCCTAGGGTCCTCTGTTTCTGGACTGTGAGATTAACTACTCCCCGGTTTTTGTTAAAAGACTTTTACCTTTACAGTTGTGACAGTCACAATTAGTCATGATAACAATTATTCACTATTGAATCATACGAATCTTATCCCCATCTCTTTTCAACAGACCCATCTAGACAAGATGAAATCTATTCAGTGGGGACTCTTTCTTTCCCCCCACACTCTTAAACTTGAAATCTTGTAAGCCATTCACTTCGTGCCTTCATCGTCCCCTCATTTTAGGTAGCCAATGTCTAAGTTGCCAGTCCCTATCTACCCTGTGTACAGAGGGGATAGCATTAATACTTGACTTGAAGACTCTTTCCCTCTCTGTTGGTATTCAGAGTAATTACAGCTCTGAGTACAGGTCAGGTTCATCAAACTGAAACAATTTACCTTTGTTTCCTTTATTTAAAGAAAGAATTTTTTTTTCTTGTCATCTTCCTCTAGTCGAGGTCTGAGTATCAAGCCATCGAGGAAAGGTCAAATGGGCACTGTCTACAAGTTTGGGTGCTCTTGTGCATCTCCCCTCACTTCATAACAGCTGGATGCGTCACTCTCATCTCTAGGTCTCTGTGGCTATGTCGTTGTCCATGGCTCAAGTGTCCCCAGGTCTCACCAAACTTTGGACCAATCAGCACTTCCTCTTCTCTCTGTCATCTCCAGGTCAACGGGAGTCAATGGACTGTGGTTGAACTCAGCCCATTTCTTCATTGCTGCCTTTCCCCCTCTTCCACTCACCAGTAGACCAGTGTGGTCGCCCAGAAGCTTACATGCCTGTTTGTGTATTCCCTTTGAGTTTCAGTCTTAGAGGGGAGTTTGTCCTGAAGGCACTTGATTGCTTGCCTTGATGGCTTCCTGGCGAACAGCTTGCTTATTCTTGCAGTAGCCAGTCATGCTGACCTTTTTGTTTTGGGTTTTTCTTGTTGATCTTTCTTTGAAGATATATCTTCTGTCACTGTAGCTGTCTGCTTGTCCTTTCTAGTGGAAATGTCTTACCTCACAAGGTTGTGGATGGGACTCAGGATTCCACCTAAGGTCCTATACTCTGTAAAGGCTTTGCAAGAGGCGTATTTCACTGGGCAAGTTGTAGAACCCCTTTTAGGTATTCCAATCAGTTATAGGCTGAAGACGGGCTTACAAGTTTTCTCTAATCATGTTTCCCAACATTCCTTTCTATCCCACTCAAGTGTCTATTTTATAATAGTAGGCAAGGGAAACCAATATTCATAAGGCAGTCAAGGATTTTAGTATTATTTACCCTCTTCAAGCCTGTTGTTCCAAGGTTGACCACGCATCATGTTTACCTCTGTCCCACTAGGCTAGGCAAACCTGTCTCAGTGTTCCCCTATCTATCTTGTTCTTCTGCCTCCTCCCTGCTTCTTGTATAACCCTCTCCAACACCCGAACTAACCCCCCCCATCCCAACCCCACTGTTGTGGTTACCTTATATTCCATTAGTTCTTCCCTTTATTTCAGACAGTCTATTTATCCAGTAATCTACCTGACCTTCTCACTACCTGGATCTTTGTTCCTCTGTGTTTACCTTCTTTCATATTATAATTGTTTTGATCATAGACTGACCTCCCAGATCCTCTGTTCTTATAATTTTACTGTTTGTTTTTTTTCATGTAAAAGTCTTTTCGTAAATAATTTATAAAATACAGAGAACTGCACACTTCCAATGTAAATTCTTATCGACACCAATGTATGTTGTTGTTGTTGTTGTTAAGTACCGTGGAGTCGATTCCAACTCATAGTGACCCTGCACAGGGTTTCCAAGGCTGCAAATCTGTTACCAGGGCAGAAAGCCTCATCTTTCTCCCGCGGAACAGCTGGTAGTTTCAAACTGCCGACCTTTTGGTTCGCAGTCCGATTCGTAACCACTACGCTACCAGAGCTCCCTATAGTATTTATAAATAAATCACAGGCAACTATTGAACTTATTTATAACACATTCACTCTAGGGAGACAGACAGACCAAACTACCATTAAAGCTAATTAATGTGAAACAAAGTGAAATCTTAGATTTATGTAGGTGACATGGAATCCCAATCAGACAATGATAATTTTGGCAAAAGTCATTCTGGTTGCCATACAAGCAGGTCAGAAGGTGTATTTCTGGGGGCCAGTTTCTGGTGAGTGAGATGTGGAGAATGATTTTTGTCCCCACTCCAGAACTGTCCTATTCTTTTGGTTCATGTTCTTCTACTGTGTGCCAGTGCAGCCTCAGATTCCCCTCCCCTGCGCCCACTGGATGTTTTCACACCCCAACAGTGGCTGAAACAGAACATTCTCCGAGGGAGTGATGTGTTTCCCTGGTATCGCCCAGGAGCTCCCAGGCCTGAAATCACATGCTATGAAGTGAGAAGGCATGGCCACCAAAGGTCACTCTCCTAGGTGTTGCAGATCGAGGTGAGGCCTAGGTGGTGGTGAGAGATGCTTGGTATTTGTCTGAAAGCGCCATTGTCTATTGGATAAACCAGATCCTCCTTTGCGGGCTGAACTCAACCTAGAAAACTGGCCAGAATCTGCCACTTTTGCAGTGTAAGGCCTGGAAGCCGCGACCGGAGCGCTTGTGGAGCGTTCTCAAACCCTCCTTCTCTGCCCAGTTGCATGGCCCCCAAGCTCCAAGGCCCCGCCCACCTGTCCAATGCACAAGGGAGCGGCTCGGGGGACGGCCTCCTTCCTCTGGCAGCAGTGCGAGGGTGGCGCCGACCAATCATAGATGTAGGGAAGGCGCGCGCAGTCGCACTTCCTCCTTGCACAGGCGGCCCTCACGCGTTAGTGTCTGGTGCTTCTCTAGCGTGTCTTCTAGGCTCTGCTTGTGCGTCACCAAATACTGGTTGCTACAGCCACGGGACTTGTATTCGGTGTCAAAACCAGGGTCGTGCTCGCGCTGCACATCCTCGTGGGCCAGCCAGGTGCCCAGTGGTGACACATCCTTGCTGTGCTATGCACGCAGGTGCAGATAGTGCACCAGGTCGGCCGAGACCACGTAGCCGCCGTCCAGTGCGTAGGGCAGGTAGTAGTCCCAGAGTTGCCAGGAGCCTTCACGCCGCCGGCTGCCAGGCTTGACTCTGCCACGGGTCTCGTGTCCGCAGCTCCGCCACGAGCAGGTTCAGGCGTGCGTATGAGTCGTCATCCGTCTTGAGCACGAACTCAAAATCCACGTGCTTGTCAAGCCAGGTCAGCATGGCCAGCACCTTGGCCGTCAGGTTTTCGTGGGATCCATGCGGCGTAGGCAACACAAGAGATCACCATGTTGTACCTGCTCCCATTCCAGAGCTTGCAGCTCATCGGCACCCAGGCCAGCCGTTCCCACGGGGAAGCATGCCCACAAGTTGCTCGGTTTGCAGCGACTCGAAGTCCACAACCACGTGCTGCAAACGATGCTGCGCCATTCAGCTGCCCGGGGCACACTAGCCACCAGCAATGCCAGGAGGACTGAAGAGGAGGCAGCGCTGACGGTGGTCGCGTTGGCGGTTGGGGGCGACCCAACCTCAGGCCTTCGTCCCTGCAGCGTGCCAGGTAGAGTACAGTGGTGCCGTGCACAGCGCTAGGCCATCCTGTGCTGCCTGCCACACACCAATTTTACTCTGTTCTTGACTCTTCCATTTGTCAGTTGAGTTCAGGGTGATGCTGCCATGTACATCGTTCTCCAGTTTTGTCTGTTCTTGTTGGTTCTCAGTCCACAAATTTCCTTTAGGATGTTTTTCATAGCAGGGTTGGTTTTGGCAAAATCCCTTAGCTTCTGC
>NW_006408716.1:5493009-5494922 GCF_000296735.1 Chrysochloris asiatica | reverse complement strand
TTCCTGAGTAACTTCAAGACGCCACTGTTGGTAGTTGTAACATAACTCAGGATTTAATTTTTGGCCTGTTACCTTATTAGTCTGCCTGTGCTGTTCCACAATCCCCATTCAGGCCTTTTTCCTAGTGATAAACAGTTCAGGGCCAGCTGTGTCCGTTTGGTTTTAAGTGGAAACTGTCACTTTAAATTTTGAGGACATCTGTGCACATGTGTAGTAGAACCCTTCGGGGGTAGGTTTGGGGTGTCCACTTGCTCAGGCACCCCCTCTACTCACCAGAATGGAGGTGCACAGACAGCAACAGACCAATGAACAGATACCAAAAAAAAAAAAAAAAGAGAATGTCCACACTTTATTTCTGTGGTTCTGTCAGGGGTCCGTGGCTGCTGTGAGCCTTCTCCTGCTTGGTCTCACCCAAGATGGCGACTCCAGGAGCAGTTGAGCATCTTGAATTAGAAAGCAATGGATTTCTTGCTTCTGTTGCAAATTCCCCTCACTGTAAGCCTTCCAGGCTTTTAAATGTTCCTTTATATGTGGTTCAGAGTTCTGGCACCATCCCCTGAGCCTGCTTGGTCTGGTATTCTGTGTTGTTGCTGACGGAGTTCTTACTGCACTTCTACCCGATCTGCCATCTTGTTTTCCCTTGTTTACTTTTAAATGTAAAACATTCATTTTTCAAATGGCTTAGTTTCTTGCAATAAAAGCATACATTTTGGGGGGTCACTGTTATTATTTGGAGGACTAGATGTTTATTGAAGTCCTGGTGTGGTACTGTGGGTTAATGCACCAGACTGCAAAGCCATTTGAACTGCAAGGTCGGTGGTTCAAGCTCACCAGCTGCTCCTCGGAAACCCATACAGGGTTGCTATGGGTGGGAATCTACTCCATGGCACTTAACAATAACAACAACAACAACATGTTCATTGATTGAATTCTCTTTTTGGTTCAGTGTGTTGCAACTGCTACAGAAACAAATTTGCCTTGGTTTTATTTTAATTTTTCATTCTTGGGATTTTGTTGTTGTTGAATTTGAGCTATCTTAAAAGTCAATTCCGTTCTGAAATAGTAATACTTTCTCAATTGAGTTTTGTCCTTTAACTAGTTCAAACAAATCCGGATGCAAACTAGTTAAAAACAGAATTAAAAGCAATTTTTGTTCCATCGTCTTTTAAAATTCATCCAGAGTGCACTGCGAAAGTTCCAACTGATCAGTCCTGATCATTAGAAACCATTTCATCCTAGTTTTGTTTACAGTTTTGGACTTTAGACCAATCAGTTTTGTGCGGAAATGCCTTCTAAATGGCATTTAAAAAACACCTTTTTTTTTTTTCCTCGGGTCTCAATAGGGGACTGTCATGGTTTCTCCAACCTGCCCTTTCCAACCACAAATCAGCCTCCCCTGGTCCTATTTATGACTTGGAATAAATAGGGAGCCAAGATTTGTAGGTGTTCATTCAAATTCCAAATTCTCTAGTAAATTTCATGGGTCTTCATGTACTTATAAAATTACTTAACAATTGCATGAAATTCTGCTTTGGACTAGAGGCCTAAGATTAGCTGAGGGGGTTTATTTGCCTCTTCTGGTAGTTTCACTTTAAAAGGCATTTCAACAAATGGTTGAGGAGATTGATTAGTTGATTAGTTTCCTCTGATGGTATAATTTTGGGAGATGTCTCAGGCACAGGTTGAAAAGGTATATTAGTCCCCACTAATGGCTTGATTTTTTGAAGGCATTTTAGATATTGGTTTACAGGTAGTGCCCTCTTTGTTTGGGACAAAGGGAAGCTGGGCTGTAGATGCGTGATATGAGGGAAGAGTAGGTTAAAGTAGTTAACCAAGAAAGAGGAAAACTTTAGCTGTGTCAGGAGGAGCTGAAGGGACAGTAGATGGCGCCAAAGTATTAGAAATGACAAAAA
>NW_006408716.1:5486095-5492909 GCF_000296735.1 Chrysochloris asiatica | reverse complement strand
TTTAAGTTCCTGATTTTGTTCAGCTGGTTTTGAATATTTTTCAAACTAGTTACTTTCTCAAATTCTGTTAGATATGAATTTCAATGCATTTGTTTAATTTTAGAATCTTGGTATTCTAATATGCTATGTAAAAAGGACAATTTGGAAAGGTCAAAAAAAAAAACCATAAAATGGCTACGTTTTTTCTAGGATATCTTAGTTAAATGTTGCAATGTGTTCACAAAGAAGCAAGTGGCAGGCTCATAGTGCTTGTTTATATATTGGGTGGGGTTTCCTGAAGGATATCCCCTGTATTTGGAATTATTGTTACCCAGTTTCCTGTTAGATTGAATGTGTGTACCACCTAGATCAGAGAACTTTGGATTGGATCCCCAATCCAAAAGGATTTGAAATTCGGAGCTCTATAAAATCCCAAGTTTTAAACCTGAGTTTGCAAGTGGAAAATTTCAACTCCAGCTTGTGAGTCGCAAAACTGTCAGGATAGTTTCTTCTAGCAGCATCCTGGAAGGAAGAGCTCAAAGCTTATAAATTGTTGTTGTTGTTAATTGTCATCCAGTCAGTTCCAACTTATAGTGACCCTGTGTAGGGTTTCCGAGGAGCAGCTGGTGGGTTTGTAGTTAGTAGTTGAGTACTTATTTCTCAGTGCCACACCAGGACTCCAAGCTCACAAAGAGCTAATAGAATAACCCTCTCAGTTTTCTGTGATACAACAGTGCCCAGTAGGTAGGGCATCATGGGCTTTGGAAGATAGTTTGTTTTTTCTGTGTGTATGGCTTGTTGTGACTCTGAGCTCTTTGAGAGCCGAATTATCCTGTGATTAACCTAAAACCCAAGAAGTAGAATTACATCCAATAGGATCCAAAACAGGGAGAGAGAAAAAGAAATCCAGGCTTAACAAAACTGAAAGCAAGGCAGGTAATCATGAGAGTAAGCCATGAATCAAACTTGGTGGCACCATACACAAGTGGAGGTTCCGTGTCTGAGATATACTCATCCAGGCGACTCCTAAAGATCTGTGGACACAGTTGAGTCCAAATGACTCGGCTGTATGGAAACCATGATTTCCTCGGATTCTGAGAATTACCAAGAGGAGCCATCCTTTGGACTTCACTTCTGACACCAAAATTATCCTGTTGTTGTTGTTGTTAAGTGCCGTTGGGTTGATTCCGACCCATAGCGACCCGGTAGAGGGTTTCCAAGGAGCACCTGGTGAGCTTGAACCGCCGACCTTGCAGTTCAAACGACTTTGCAGTCTGACGCAGTAGCCTACGGCGCCACACCAGGACTCCAAAATTATCTTGAGGGGGGGCGGGGCGGAGGGGGGAAGACTCCAAATCTAGTTAAGGTAAGAATGAAGAATTTTATTAATGGTAGGAAGATATTTTTCAAAACAAGAGGACATGCTACCTTTAAGTAAGCCTGGCAAAGTGCCCCGCCACACCCTGACTTTGTATTTTCAAAAATCAGACAGAGGCACAAATGGAGGGGAGTCCATTTGCTGTCGTTTCTGATTGGATAACATTTACAAAGTTACGGGTGGTCGTATCTTAGTTGACCACTTTTTGCAGGAGTTAGTCTCCTTTGCAAAAGGGTAACAAGATATGGCTAACTATGAATTTAGAACAATTTTTAAATTATAAATATTTTCCAAGGGCAAAGCTTGCGTATATATTTAAAAAGAAAAAAAAAAAGGCGAAAACGTTTTTAACTTGGGATTTCTAAAAGCTATAGCCTAACCACTAAAGTCACATGTGTAACATTATATCTAAACATCTTACATTACCTCTGTCTATTACTGGCCATTTCGAGCCACAGAATTGGGTTGAAGTAGAGCAAGACTGGGGGTTTCCTGTTATCTCTTAAGGTAAATTTTAGCTGAAGAGAAAGAAAGAAGACCGAAAAAAAAAAAAAAAGGACAAATGGTGCTTTTAACAAAATGGGCTCAGTTATATTAAGGAGAAAAAAATCCAAATAGGACTTCAGTGGGGAGATTTTACTCATGTCAAAGTCTTGCTAATGCCTTTAAATGCTCTTATTGGCATGAAAATGGTGAAGAACCAATGTGTGAAGGAAGTCCCAGGATCCTTGAAGACTGCTTGAAATCCTTGAAAACATTGCGTTTTATGTAGGTCAGATTTGACAGTGGGAACTCCCCTACCTGAATCAAGGCATCTAGCTACAATGTGGCTGATTGGACCCTGAGTACCCGGGGCTAAGTGGCAGCATCTCATCACTAAAGACAAGGTGGACCTTTTAACTGCAGTGGACACCAGAGCTACAGCTGCAGTCAAAGCAGTCCCGACTCATATGGACTTACGGTGTTGACTACTTAGTGGTGTCTCTGGGAGTGAAATAGATGGGAAACCTACTAAATATTTACTTGATCTATACAAATTAAAGAATTCTAGGTCAAGTGAATGGCAGTCTGACTTGAATTGCCAGAATACACAATCATAGTCTCTCAATCAATTCCCAGATTTGAGCCCGTTTACAAGACCCTCAAGGCCTTGAATGAAGGGGAAACCAGTTCTCTTGAGAAAGGACCCCACTTTACTACCCAAAATTTATGCTGTTAATTACCCCCTCCACCTTCCACCTTCCCCAAAGGCATCTACAGTCTTTTATGAGAGTGATTGATCACTGGGGAAAAGGAAATAATCTGAGGGATTACTGACAAAAATTCCAAGAGGCCCACAACATCAGAGTGGCCTAAATACCAGAGTAGGGGCATACTGAGGCCAGGCTATCAATGAAGCCTTAGCTCAGGCCAGTCTCACAAGGGTCCAGTGGGCTTTAGAACCCATCCTATAGTCATTTCCCACGTTTCAGAATGTGTAACTGGCATAGAGATACTTAGCAACTAGATGACTTTCTAAAAATTAGACACAGGCATAAAAACATTTCACCAAAAGAGTAAAAAATGAGCCCAAAGATTGGGAAAAAATTGGCTATGACATATCAAATAAGGGGCCAATATCTAAAATTTACAGAAAAACTCAACACATTGATAACAAAAAGATAAATAACCCAATTAAAAATTGGCAGAGGACATGAACAGACACTTCACCGAAGAAGACATTCAGGTGGCCCACAAACATATGAAGAAACGCTTGCTTTTCTTAGTTATTTGAGAGGTGCACATCAAACCAATAATGAGCTATCAGCTCACCCCTGCATTGATAGGAAAAATTAAAAAAAACAGAAAAAAAGTAACGAAAACAACAAATAATGGCAAGGGTGTGAAGAGACTGAGACCCTCATGTAAAATGGTGCAACTACTGTGGAAAATGATGGGACACTTCTTTACCAAGTTGGAAATAGAAATATCATATGACCCAGCAATTCCTCTACTTGGTAAATATCCTAGAGAAATAAGAGCCATGTTTGTCACCTGTGTTTGTCACAGCACTATTCCCAATAGAAAAAAGATGGAGATAACCTAAATGCCTTTAAATGGGAGAATGGATAAACAAACTACGGCACCTACATACAATGTACTTAATATTATGCAACATTAAAGAATATCAAAGAATCTGTGAAACATTTTATAACATGGATGAAACTGGAGTGAAATTAGTCACAAAAGGACAACTATTGTATGAGACCGCTATTGTAAATAGTCAAGAAAAGGTTTTCATATCAATGCTATCCCCTCTGTACACAGGGTGATAGCAATGGGCAACTTAGAAATTGGTTACCTAAAATGAAGGGGTGATAAAGGCTCAGAGTAATAGGTTTACAAGATTTCACGGGGGAGTTTAGTTTAATAGTGTGTGAGGGAAGAGAGAGTCCTCACTGAATAGTTTTCATTTTGTCTAGATGGGTCTAGTTAAAAGAGATGGGGATAAGATTCTTATGGTTCAATAGTGAGTAATAGTTATCATGACTAATTGTGACTGTCACAATGGTAAAGGTAGACGTTTTGTAACAAAAACAGGGAGTAGTTAATCTTATAGTCCAGAAACAGAGGACTTTAGGACCATCAAGGGAGAAGAGCACAAGTAGAATGTGAGACCTTATCCAGAGAAGCAGCCATGCCAGAGAAGGAGGCAGAGATGGGGACATGGAGAGAGGGAGCAGCTGAGGAGTCTAGATTCATGGGAAGAGAGGGACTAAAAGAAGGCAGCCAGGAGTCAGACTTGCAGAATGTGCCCTTTGGTGGTGTAAATTATTATATGCCTGAGTGTATTTAAAAAAAAAAAAAAAGAGCTAAAGTGAATAGAGAGAAATACTGTTAACTGATGGTACATGTAGGGGATTATAATCATTGTAATGAAACAAAGGGTATGATTTGTTGAATGTAAAACTGATGATCTGCCCTCTAAACTTTCTCTCAATCCACAATAAAAACCTTAATAAAAACCAGAAAGAAAGAAAGAAAGAAAAGCTTTTCACACAAAAAGAGACATTGTTTTTCCCTGTTGGTTGTCAGGGATGGGAGGAGAAAAGGGAGTCAATTATTGGCTAGAGGGCAGATACATGTTAACTTAGGTGAAGGGGGGGAAGGCAGTTTACAATAAGAGAGAGATCGGTGAACAAAGCAAAAAGAATGAGGGAGGCTGGGAAAGATACTGGGAAGAGTGCAAAAATTAAAGGCATAAAGAGGTAAATACTGTTATATGGCTAATCCTGTGGGGACCACGGTGGCTTTGTAGGATAAGAATTGGACTGAGAATCACTAGGTTGGTGGTTCAAGCCCACCAGTTGCTCTGAGGGAGGAAGATGAGGCTTTCTGCTCTGGAAAAGATGGTGATCTACTTGTAGACACAATGTGTATGTGCAGAGGAGAGTCAGCTTACTTATATCCATGGGTATATATAGATTTGAGAGAGGATATTTATACATGTGTGTTTATTTTGCTACAAATATACCCATGATTTTTGTGGAGCACACAGAGGGAAAGTTATGAAAACTTTTAGATATAACCGAACACCTCAAGGGAATATGTCTCGGAGCATAGGGGTTCAGAACCATGGTCTCATGTGACACCAAGATTAATTGGCATACGTAGACCAGAAAGAAAATATTCTACATTTTACTTTTGTGAGTAGCGACTGGGATCTTGAAAGCTGTTGAGAAGATATATAAGGTGCAACCTTGTCAGGAGGAAAAAGGGAGAAGAAAATAATAGAAGACACATGGAAACCATTAGTCCAAAGGACGATGGCCCACACAAACATCAGTCTCCATGATCCTCAGACCAGAAGAACCAGGTGGTGCTCAGCTATCACGACCAACTGCTTGGAAAGCCATCCCATTAGAAGGACCTGAATAGAGTGGCAGGAAAATGTTGATCAAAAATCAAAATCATAAAAGAGACCAGGCATACTGGTTGCATAGAAACTGGTGTAACCCTTGAGACTGTGGCCCTTTAATTCTGGAAATGAACTCACCTCTGTGGCTCAGTTTTCAGCCAAACAATAAACAGGTCTACATAGGAAACAATGATACATATACTTTAGAATAACATCTGATAAACAGGGACGTATTTACTGAAGGAAGAAGTTCAGAAGGGTTAGGAAAGAAGGATGGAAGCAGGAAACAGGGAGAAAGTGGGGTAAGTGTTGTTTCATTGTGGGATTGCTATCAATAAGATGAAATAAAATGTGCAAGAATCGTTGAATGGAAAACGAATCTACTCTGTAAATCTTCACCCAATTCGCTGTTTTGTTTTGTTTTTTTAAAGGACATGAAAGATGCAGAGGTAGTGATTTCCACTAATATCCCCAATCCAAAGTCCCATTTGGCTTTCACAACAAATAGATTTTAAAGAATGATAGTGGATGATGATAAACTTAACCAGGTTGTGACTCCCATTGCAGCTGCTGTTCCAAATGCTTCATTGTGCAAATTAATACGTCTCCGGGTACGTGGTATAGAGACATTGATCTGGTCAATGACTTCTTTTCCTTCCTGTTTTGAAGGAGCACCCAAAGCAGTTTACCTTCAGCTGGCAATTCCAGCAATACATCTGCACTGTTTTACTACAGAGGTATATCAACTCTCCTGTCACATGTTATAATTGAATCTGCAGGAACCTTCTTTCTATACCTTTAACTTCCACAAGATGTCGCACTGGTCCACTACGTTCATGACATTATGCTGATTGAGCTTAATGAGGAAGAAGTAGCTAGATTAATCAGACATTTGTGAGCTGGGGTGGGAAATTAGTCTGGTAAAAATTCAGGTGCTTTCTGCCTCAGCAAATGCCACCAGGCAGATTCAACAACTTCTCTTTCACTTTAGAAGGAATATCTCAGCATGCTTCACATCTCTGGATCCCTAAAAATGTTGCTGATGTGGAAGGTGCCTGGATTTTTGTCATGCATTGTTACTGGGAGAATTAAGTGCTGTATCCAGTGGAAAGCATGTAACTGGTCTTTCCTGGACTTGGTTCCGTATTTATTTTCCCTTTGAAACTGAATCGGTATTCTTTTACTGCTAACAAACCATTACAATGAATAAAACAACTTTTCTCGGCTCAGTGAGTTTTTCTGAGCTTGAGGGTGGTCTTGGGGGACCTCAGCTCAGTACTTTATCTACATTCTCAGAACATAATATAATATCTCCTTTTGGCCCCCATTTAGTATGTTTTTCAATAACATTTTATTGTGCTTTTGGTGAAGGTTTGTACACTAGTTTAGGTTCCCATTTAGCAATTTCTACACAAGGAGCTCTGGTAGCGTAGTGGTTACGAATCGGGCTGTGAACCTTAAGGTTAGCGGTTCTAAACTACCAGCTGCTCCGCGGGAGAAAGATGAGGCTTTCTACTCCCGTAAAGATTTACACCCTCGGAAACCCTGTACAGGGTCGC
>NW_006408716.1:5482537-5485550 GCF_000296735.1 Chrysochloris asiatica | reverse complement strand
CGACTCATAGCGACCCCATGCACAGCAGAACGAAACAATGTCCGATCCTGGGCCAACCTCACTACCGCTGCCACACTTGACGCCATCAATGATGGTGGCATCATTGATGGCATCTTTGATTTACACCACATCAAAAGGACGGTTTGGGCATCCTTGAGGGATCCAGACTGTGTGCTTGTTAAATGTTCTTTGAGTTTTGGAAAGAAAAGGAAATCTGAAGCGGTATGATCAGAGCTGAAGGGTGGATGGGGTAAGATTTCCTAATGAAATTTTCACAGGACAGCTCTTGCTACACTTGAAGAATGAACATGTGTGTTGTCCAGATTGGGGAAGAAAAATAATTCCTCAGCACATGTTTCCTGGTCTTTTTCTCACTAATGCAGTTTTTTATTTTCTTCAAACTTCTTTATAATAAGCTCCAATGAGCACGCTGTATCCTTTGAGAAAATCTATCAAGACTGTTCCCTTGGAATGTCCCCAAATTGCTGCCCTAACCTTCTGAGTTCACCTCTCTTACCTTGTATTTAACAGGTCCAGCAGATCTCTTTGGAAACCTAAGGAGACAAAAAAGGAGGCCTGATGCCACAGTGGATTAAGCACTGCACTGCTAATCACAAAGTCAGCCATCCAACCCCCCAGCCATGCCAAGGGAGAAAGATGAGGTGGTCGGCTTCTGTAAAGGTATATAGTCTCAGACACCATATGGAGAAGTTCTACCGTGCCCTATAAGGTTGCTGTGAGTTGAAATTGCCTCCATGGCATTGGGTTTGATTTGATTTGGTTTGGTTGAGACTCAGAAAATGTATTAGACAGAGCTTGTCTGCAGCTATCCACTGATCAGAGACACGTTTAAACACATTACGTTTGTGCTGAAATCCATGCATGTATGAACTGGAACCCTAATAATGATACTTTATTAATTGCCCTCGTATTGATTACTTTTGAGCCAATTTGCCACATAGGTACAAGATGACTTTAGGGGTTGGTTTCGGTTTAATGATTGAAGACATTCCCAATGCTGTCAAGCAGTACAGTAGATCTTTTCTGGGGAGAGGATTTGAGGTTCTGTTCTATATTTTCTCCCATTTGGTCAGCTCTGGTAGTGTAGTGGTTAAGAGTCAGGCTGTTAACCTCAAGGTCAGCAGTTCGAAACTACCAGCTAGTCCGTGGGAGAAAAGATGAGGCTTTCTGCTCCTGTAAAGATTCACAGCCTTGGAAACCCTGTGCAGGATTTCCATGAGTCAGAACCGACTCCACGGTACACCACCATCACCACCATTTATAGCGGCTCTAGTTAGAATGCTTGGAGTCCTGGTGTGGTGCTGTGAGTTAATGCGCCAGACTGCAATGCTGTTTGAACTGCAAGGTTGGCGGTTCAGGCTCACCAGCTGCTCCTTGGAAACCCTATACGGGGTCGCTGTGGGTTAGAACCGACTCGATGACACTTGACAACAACAACAGTTAGAATGGTCAGTAGTGGTAGCTGGGCCCCATCTAGTTCTTAGGGTCTCAGGGTAGGTGAGGTGATGGTTTATGTAGACTATTTGTCCTGTAGACTAGTTACTTTTCTTTTCTTTTTAAACTTTTTGTTGTGAATTGAGTTTACAGACAAGATCATCCACACTTACCAAGTTGGTCCTTTGGAAAATGTTGATGATTTCATCCCAATTGATTGACCATTTCATGGTGAGCCCACCTTTCCAGTGTTGTTGTTGCCCTCATGAATCCATCTACTGCTTGCCTGAAAACTGGGCCATGACCGTGAATTCCCTTCCAGACCTGAAGGGTGGTCGAGGGACATAGTCGCAGGTTCCTCCAGCCTCTTTCTGACCAGTAAATCCGCTCTTTCTAAAAAAGTTATTATTAAATACGTTTAAGTTTTGTACCACATTTTCTCACACTCTACATGGGGTGCTCTGATGTCTTTCAGAGCAGTTGGTAGTAGTAGTCGGGCACTGTCTAGTTCTTCCGGACTCAGAGTCATGAAGACTGATGTTCACGTGTTCTGTGAGTCCCTTGGACTAATTGATTCCGAGCCTCTTCATTATTATCACTGTCTTTCTTCTGCACATGGAGAGACCAATACCTACACCATACATGGTCGCTCATGAACTTGCAAGATCCCAGGTGCTACTCACACAGTAAACATCATTGTCTTTGTGGACTATGTTATGCAAATTGACCATGGTGTGAGCCCCTAGGCCCATCAAATCATTGCTTAAGATGTTTCATAAGATTTGGGAATTTTTCATCATTTTGCCCACTGTATGCAGAGTGCTTCTTGGAGGCCAAGATGGCCAAACTTTGTCTTTCATACTTTGGACATATTGTCAGGAGGGACTGGTCGCTGGAGAAGGATATCATGTTTGGTAACGCGGAGGGTCAGAGAAAAAGAGGAAGACCCCCAGAGAGATGGATTGGCCAAGTGGCAGCATCAATGGGCTCAAGCGTGGCAACAATTATGAGGTTGGCCCAGGGTCGGGCAGTGTTTCATTCTGTTGTGCATAAGGTCGCTATGAGTCGGCACTGACTCAGTGGCACCTAACAACAACAATAAATGTCCTCAAGGTTCATCCATGTTATGAGGTGTTTTGCTGATTCGTTATTCTTCAGTGTTGCATAGCATTTCATTGTCTGTCTGTGCCAAAGTTTGTTTATCCGTTCTTCCACTAATGGGCACTTAGTCTGTCTCCATCATTTTGCTATTGTGAACAGTGCTGCGATGATCATTGGTGTGCATCGAGGTCCTGGCTCAGATTTCTTGTGGATATATACCAAGTAGAGAGATTGCTGAGTCATAGGATAGTTTTATTTCTAAGTTTCTGAGGAAGCACCATATCATTTCCCAGAGCGTTTGAACCATTTTACAGTCCCCACCAGCAATGCAGGAAGGTCCCAGTCTCTCCACAACCTCACCAGCATTGGGTGTTTACTGTGTGTGTGTGTGTTTAACTTTGCTGGTAATGGTGGGGTGAGATGATATCTCCTTTTTGTTTTGATTTGCATCTCTCTA
>NW_006408716.1:5474926-5481558 GCF_000296735.1 Chrysochloris asiatica | reverse complement strand
ATGATTTGTGTGTTTTGTTTTTTTTTACAATGTTCGATAGTGTATGTATGCCATATATTAGAGTCCCTAAGTTTGTCCCTCGTTTTTCATTGATGATCTTTATAGTTCTCGGTTTTACATTTAGGTCTTTGATCCATGTTGACTTTGATTTTGTATATGGTGTGAGGTGTGGATCTTGTGTAATTCTGCAAATCTGTTTCCAGTTTTGCCAGCAACATTTGATGAAGAGGGTATCTCTTTCCCATTTAATGTATTTTGGTTCTTTGTAAAAAATCAGTTGCTTGTATGTAAATGGATTTATTTCTGGATTCTCAATTCTGTTCCATTGATCATTTCCGTATCTTTCCTTGTACCAGTGCCAGGCTGTTTTGACCAGCGTGACTGTGAAGTAATTTTTGAGATCAGGGAGTGAGAGGCCTCCAACTTTGTTGCTCTTCTTTGTGGCCTTCATTTCTCTATCGCCTTATCTCAAACTATCCTAGCACAGGATAGCTCCAGGTGAGTAGAGACCAATAGTTGCCTCTTAGATGTTTGCTCACAAGCTTTTAAGAGACCAGACACTACCAAACTAAGATGTAGAACGCACCTTTATGAACTGTGTAAGATTAACTGCTCCTCTCTTTTTGTTACAAAACTTGTACTTTCACAGTTGTGACAGTTGCAATTAGTCATGGTAACAGTTACTCACTATTGAATCTTAAGAATCTTATCCCCATCTCTTTTCACCGCAGATAGCTTTTAAGAACAACATACACATGCACCTCATTAAATGAAATACACAGGAATCAAATAGACCCCATATATGGGAAGAAACGGTGGAGAAGCTCTTGTGTCATCAGCATGAACAAGATCAGGGGCAGACTGTGGAACACACTATCAATTGCTCCCATATAAGTTCAGATTCAAGCTGAGGAAAACTGAAACAAGTCCATGAGACCATAGGACTGATGCGCTTGAGTTATGGTGTTGGAGAAGGATATTAAAAGCAGAAGAACAAACAAATCTGTCTCGGATGAAGTGCAGTCAATATTCCTTAGAAGCCAGCATGGCGAGACTTTTGTCTCTTGAACTTTGGGTATGTTATCAGGAGGGTCCGTCCGATCCCTTGCGAGGGACATGGTGCTTGGTAAAATGGAGGGTCAGTAAAACCAGGAAGACCTCTCCCAAGAGATGGAGTGACACAGTGACAGCAGCATTGGGCTTAAACGTAACAACCGTTGTGAGGAGGACACAGGTAGTACTTCTTTCTGTTGTGCGTCGGGTAGCTATGAGTCACAACTGACTCCACGGCACTTAACGACAGCCAAAACAACAAATCCCATATCCATGAGGATGGTCTGTGAATTCTGTGTGGCTGCTGCCACAACTTATAAAACCAGACAGAGACGTCGAGAGGTCCGTGTCAGAAGTGACAAAAAGTTTGGAAGGTGGTGTCATGTCTGACATTTGTCTCATAGGTATTAACCTTAGGTTGTTGGTGATCGTCTCTCCTGGCTCATGAAGTTAGAGGAGGTCAGACTCCTTTGCCAGGCCGTTTTGACAAATTGGCATTATTTTGTCCTTAAAAGTTTGGTAGAATTCACTTATGAAATTATCTGGACCTGGAAGTTTTACATTTCTTTACTTGTTATAAGACTATTTAGATTTTCCTTTTATGTGTGTGTGTATACGTAAGTGTGTAAGTTTTGAAAGAAATGAAAGAAATGTTTCTATTTCATCTAAAATTTCATATATTCTGCTATGTTGTTGTTAAGTGCCATTGAGTTGTTTCTGAGAAATGAGTAATAACATAGAAAATCTTGGCAAAACTAAACAAAACTGGGGTCAGGGATAGGGAATAGAACACAGTAACCAACATATAATAAGAAAAGGGATTCCTGATGTGACGCTGTGGGTTAATATGCTGGACTGCGAAGTCGATTTGAGCTGCAAGGTTGGTGATTCAAGCTCATCAGCTGCTCCTTAGAAGCTCTATACAGGGTTGTTATGGGTAGAAACTGACTCGATGGCATTTAACAACAAAAAACAACAACAATAAGTAAAGAGGCTATAACTAAGGATTGTAAAGATACTGAAAAAATTATGACAACATTCCTGATGTGGCGCTGTAGGATCAGCACTGGACTGCTAACCACAAGGTTGGCAGTTCAAACCCACCAGCTGCTCCTTGGAATCCTTGTACAGGGTCGCTGTGACTCACCAGCCATTCCTTGGAAACCTCATACAGGGTTGCTATGAGTCGGAACCAACTCGGCAACACTTAACAACAACAACAAGCTTCTTTACCTCTAATACAACTTTCTTTCTTTTCTTTTTTGCTTTAAAGTAAATTTGGTCTCATATTGTTATAGCTACCCTACTTCTTTTTTGGTTGCTGCTGTAGTTATGTGCCGTGGAGTTGGTTCCGACTCACAGCGAGGGTACCCTGTACGGGGTTTCCGAGGCTTAAATCTTTACGGGAGCAGAAAGCCTCATCTTTCTCCTGCGGAACATCTGGTAGTTTCGAATTGCTAACCTTGCGGTTCACAGCCCGATTCATAACCACTACGCTACCAGAGCTCCTTTCTTTTTTGGTTATTACATAGCATATTTCTTTCTTTCATTTCGCTTTCTTTTTTTTGTGGGGTTTTTTTTTTTGGTATTTCTGTGTTTTAGATGTTAATTCGCTTAGCGGCATATTTTAGAAAAAAGATCCAATGTATTGTCCTTTTCTTTTTAGCTAAAGCATTTCTTTTACATTTAATGTTATCACCAATGTATTTGTGTTTAAATATGCCATTTTATTTTGTGTTCTCTGTTTGTCACCCTGGTCTGTGATGTTTTCTTCTTTTTCTTCCATTTTAGGGATTTGATCATATTTTATCACTCCATTTTCACCTTCTACTAATTTGGAAGTTATCATTTCTGCTCTTTCCTTTTGCATTTGTGTTTTTTTCATCAAAATTATCATCTGGGTACTTAAATTACCAAAGTCTAGAGTTCATCAATACCTTTACTCTATTCCTAGACAATATTTGTACTGTATTTTAATGTGATAAGCATTTTTAAACTTCCATTGATAGATATTATTGTTGCAGACAGTAGTCGGTGTTCATTTATATTTTCCCACAGATTTAAACACTTTTGGCTTTACGTTTCTTCCTGTGTATCTGTTCTTCCATCTGGAATCATTTTCCTTCTTCCTGAAGTACTACTTTAGCATGTATTTTAGGGAATATCTTCTGCTAAATGAACTCTTAAGTTTTTGTTTGCTTGCAAAAGTCTTTACTTCATCCTCAGAGATGAAAGATACTCATGTTTAATCATGAAGATGCTTTTTTCTCAGTCCAGAATTCTAGATTAAAAATGTTTTTTTTCAGCTCATTAAAATGATCATTTCACGATCTCCTGCCTTATGTGTATGCATGTGCATACTGTTGAGAAGTCAATTGTCCGTCTTTTTATATCCAGTGTTTTTTGTTGTTGTCTTCCTTTTCTTTTTTATTGTGATTTGAGTGAGGGTTGACAGAGCAAATTGTTATTGTTGTTGTTATGTGCCTGTACAGGGTTTCCGAGGTGTAAATCTTTACGGGAGCTGAAAGCCTCATCGTTCTCCTGCGGAACAGCTGGTAGTTTCGAACTGCTGACCTTGTGGCTCACAGCTCGATTCGTAACCACTACGCTATAGTTTTCCATTAAACAATTCATACACATTTTGTTTCATGACATTGATTGCAGTACCCACAGTGTAATCGTTCTGTTTCCATTTGTCCTTCATTCCTATCCATTCCGGCCTTCTGAACTTTCTCCTAGATTAGTATAGCTGATTTTGTATGGCTGTGCATACTTCCCTGGTATCACTGCTTACGCCACAGCATTATCTATTGTGTGCCTGTAAGTTGAGCCATGGGGGTGAGTTCATTTCCAGTCCGGAAGAGTGACCAAGGACTCAGCAGTCTCTGTCAGACCAGTAAACCTAGTCTTTAAAAAGATAAAAAGATTCTGAGTTTTGGTCTACATTTTTCTCTCACTCAATCCAGGACGCTCTATTGTGTCCCCTTTCAGCGGCGGTAGCCAGGTCCCATTTAGTTCTTGTCTCAGGGTGGCGGAGGCTGGAATTTGTGTCGTCATCCTTGTTTCCAGGAATCTTGGATTCTCTTTATTCTGCTTTGGGTGGAGACAGATCAACAGTTGCACCGTAGATGGCCACTTGCCAACTCGGAAGAGTGGTTCAAGCTCACTAGCCACTCCTTGGAAACCCTATACAGGGCCGCTATGAGTCAGAACCAACTTGATGCCACTTACCGATAGTCACTATTGACCAAAGCAGGACGTAGACCATTGGCTTTGTGGACTGTGTTGCACCAGTTGAACTTGCCACCCCCTATGACTACAGTCCCAAGCTTCCAGGCCTGGAGACTCTTTGTCTCCAGGTGGTTGGTCATGTCTAAGGAGATTACATACTTCTGCTCCCTGTTTGCACTCTTATAAACATGGGTGTATTTACAACACATGCAAATATGTTTGTAAAAATATTGTCTGCCAAACCTGTATATGTGGTCATGAGTGTAGCACCTTTGTCCATTCATACATGTTCCTCATGTCTGTCAGCCTATGTATTCACCTGCAGCTGAATGTTTGTTCGTCCTGAAATGCTCTATTATATGTGTAATAGTATTTAGCTTTGTTGTCTGTAACTCTTGTGCTCCTTTCTTCTCCTTTGTGATATTATGCTGATCACCTTCTTATTGTCTGTCCTTTCATCTAAATTAATGCGTGTCTGTTAACTGGCTTCGCAATGTTGTCCATATCTTGTCAAGATCCACACAATCGGAAGCCTTTGCATAGTCAATAAAGCACAAGTAAACATCTTTCTGATATTCTCTGCTTTCAGCCAAGATCCATCAGACATCAGCAATGATATCCCTCGTTCCACGGCCTCTTCTAAATCCGGCTTGAACCTCTTGGAGTTCTCTGTCAATGTTTGATTGTAGCTATTTCTGTATTACCTTTAGCAAAACTTTACTCACATGGGATATCAAAGAGATTGTCCAATGATTTCCGCATTCCGTTGGATCACCTCTCTTTGAACTGGGCATAAATATGGATCTCTTCCAATCCTCCCACATCTGGTAACCATCAAAGAAGTTTTTTTTTTTTTTAAGTCTGAAACCCTTTTCTTCAGTTTTAACAATAATGATATCATATATTTGTGCTTTTGTGATTGACTAATTTCACTCAGCATGATGTCCTTCGGGTTCACCCAGGCTATGAGGTAGTTTAAAGGTTCATTGTTATTCAACAATGTATGGTATTCCATTGTGTGTATTCATTCTTCCATTGATGGGCACTTAGGCTATCTCTAACTTTTTGCTATTGTAAATAGTGCTGGGATGAACATCGGTATGATATATATATATATTTGTGCCCTGGTTTACATTTCTTTTGAATAGATACCAAGGAGAGGATTTGCTAGGTCACATGATATTTCTATTTCCTACTTTCTGAGGACGTGCCATACGTTTTCCAGAGTGGTTGAACCATTTTACAGTCCCAAGAGAAATGTGGGAATTTCCCGGTCTTGCCACAAGCACACCAGATTTGTTGCTTTCTGGTTTTTGGAACTTCCCTGTTAATGCTTGTGGGAGATGATATCTCACTAATGGCTAATTGGGTTATTCGTTCTCAAAATTTACTACACAGTCACTGTGGTCAGAAAAGCCTGGTATTGGTACAATGAAAGATACATAGATCAATGGAACAGAATTGGGAACCAATAAGTAAATCCATCCACATACAGTCGATTGATCTTTGACAAAGGGCCAAAACACATTAAATGAGTAAGAGATAGTGCTGGCAAAATTGGAAATCGATTTGCAGAAGAATGAAACAAGACCTAAATCTCACACCATATGCAAAAATAAGCTTAACATAGATTAAAGACCTAAATGCTAAACCTAGAACTATAAAAACCATCAATGAAAAAATAGGGTTCTAATTCATGGCATATATACACTATCAAAGATTGCAAAAAACACACAAACAATAGAAGACATCCTAAAATTTAGAAACTTATGTGCATCAAAATATTTTTCCAAAAGAGTAAAAAGAGAGCCCACATACTGGGAAAATTTTTTTTTGCAACAATATATTGGACAAGGCACTAATATCTAAAATTTGTAGAAAATTACAACACCTCTGGAAGAAAAAGACAACTCAGTTTAAACTTGGGCACAGGGCCCTTCACCCAGGAAGATATTTTTTTATTTTGTTTTTTATGCATTCTATTATCCAGTACCTATACAGGGTCATACCCTATGGGTCAGAATCGACTTGACGGCACTTCACAGCAACAACATTATCCAGTAGCTTTTAAGGCATGTGTTTTCCAATTTCCATGTAGTTGATTTTTTTCCCCTCTAGGAGTCCTGGTGTGACGTTGTGGGTTAATGCGCTGGACCACAAAGTCATTTGAACCACAAGGTCAGGGGTTCGAGTTTACCAGTTGCTCCTCAGGAACCGTATACAGGGTTGCTATGGGTCAGAACCGACTCTACAGCACTTAACAACAACAACATCTTTCTATTGTTGATTTATAATTTTATAGCATTGTGATCTTAAAAGTTGTTTTGTAGTATTTCAATGTTTTTAAA
>NW_006408716.1:5457389-5473851 GCF_000296735.1 Chrysochloris asiatica | reverse complement strand
TGATTTTTGTATGTTGATCTTATACCCTGTCACTTTGCTGAATCTTCCAATGAGGTCTAGTAGCCTTTTTACTGAGTCTTTGGGGTCCACTAGTGTTTGATTTATGTATTTGGAGGCTCTTTCACTGAGAACATAGGTATTTATTATGATTTGTTCCTCTTGTTCAATTGACCTGTTAATCATGAGATAATGCCCTCCTTTCTTAGGCTGGTTTTTGCCTTCAAGTGTATTGTATCAGAAAATAATATTGCCACTCCTGCTCAGTTTTGATTGCTGTTAGCTTGATACATTTCTTCCAACTTTTGAGTTTTAATCTAGTTTTGTCTTTGTGTGTAAGGCGTGTCTCTTGTAGACAGCATACTGAAGGATCCTGTTTTCTTATCCATTCGGCTACTCTTTGTCTCTTGACTGGTGCATTTAAAATTAACATTCAGTATAATTATTGATAGGTCAGTAATGCTCACGTGGTTCTTTTGTTTGCTGTCATTTTGCTCTGTGTTTTTTTGTGGTGCTACTGGTTTCTTTGGGGTCCTGGTGTTGTGCTGCGTGTTAATGCTCCAGATGCAAAGCTGTTTGAATTGCAAGGTTGGTGGCTCAAGCTTACTAGACACTCCTTGGAAACCCTATACAAGGTCGCTATGGGTTGGAACCGACTCCACGGCACTTAACAACAACAACTGGTTTCTTTGTTTTATATAATTTTCTGCTCTGAGTTAATTTTGTTTGTAAATTTTCTTGTTTATTCATTGCAGTTGTTTTAATGTTGATTAAATCCTTATGGTTTTCCTTTTTCTTGATTTGATATGAAGATGTATTCATTTTCTTTGATGTTTCTTATAAATTATTTGCTCCCCACCCCACCCTCCATTTGAAACAATCTGTGTTATCCTGAAATCAACTTGACTTCCTTTCCATTGGGAAGTTCTATAATTACAGTTTTCTCTCTTTTTGCTTGGTAGTTGTCATCATTAGAAATTGATATTTCTGGTTCCCTATTTTCAGTCTTGTAGGTTTATTTTACTTTGAATACTCTATATCTAAATTGAATTCTTGTGGTGTTGCCATGTGTCTAAGGTTGTTATGTGCTGTTGTTGGTTCTCAGTCCAAATGATTCCCTTTAGTGTTGTTGGGTTTTTTTATATAAAGTTGGTCTGCTTATTGTAAATTCCTTTAATTTCTGTTTATCTGGAAATGTTTTAATTTCACCACCTTATTTGAGGGACAGTTTTGCTGAATATATGATGTTTGGTTGGCAGTTTTTTTCTTTCAGAGGTTTGTATATGCTTTCCCATTATCTTCTTGCCTGTATGGTTTCTTTTGAGAAATCAAAACTTACTCTTATTGGTTCTCCTTTGTAGGTAGCTTCATTTTTCCCAAGCTGTTTTTGGGATTCTTTTCTTGTCTTTAATTTGGGAGAGTTTGATTACAATATGTCTCGGTCATTTTCTTTTGGTGTCTAACCTGTTTGGGGTTCATTCTGTTTCTTGAATGCTTACCCTCTCATATTTCATGATGTTAGGGAAGTTTTCTCTCAGTAGTTCTTCAGTGATCTTTTTGGTGCTTTTCTTTGTCTCTTCCTATTCTGGAATTCTGATTACCTGTAGGGTATTCCTCTTTATGTTGTCCCACATGAATGTTAGGCTTTCTTCACAATTTTTCACTTTTATTAGGATTATTCTTCAAGTTTATGAGTATTGAGAGTTTCATCTTTAAGCTCACTAATTAGGTCTTCTGTTGATTCAAATCTACTCCTTTGCCCTTTTAATGTACTGCCCGTTACTGAAACCTTAGTATTAATCTTCTGGATTTCTATTTGCAGGTTTTATATTATCTCCAATCCTTTATCTCTTTTGTTTGTTTTTTCCTTGTAGAGTTTTCCTGAATTCTTCCTTGTGTTCCTTGGTCTTTCTGTTCATCATTTGGAGGTATCCAAATATCATTTTCTTGAAATATTGTTCAGGTAGTTCCAATTGCCTTTTCCCCCCCTCAAAACCTTTTTCTAGCTCTGTCTCTTGGTGATTTGTTTGAGCCACATTAAGTGTCTTTGTGTGGATAGAATTGTCTGTTGCTTCCAAGACATCGTGGTGGTGTTATATTTGTATTAAATTCATGAGTGTACATTGGTGCATTCTTACGAATATTCCCTTTTTCGTGTGATTAGGCAATGGTGTGGCTCTGTGGGTTAATGCGCCAGACTACAAAGCCGTTTGAACTGCAAGGTCGGCGGTTCAAGCTCACCAGCTGCTCCTTGGAAACCCTATACAGGGTCGCTATGGGTCGGAATCTACTCGACAGCACTTGACAACTACAACAACAACAAGGCAATGGAAGCGTGTACATAATACTTTGTTCACCATTCATGCAGCTCAATTTAGGATTGGTTTAGGGTTTGACTGATGATGGTTATTCTCATTGATCAGGTCTACAGCAGCTGGTTTTGGCTCTTTCCTGGTGGGTGTGGTTGTATGAGCACAGTTGCTGTCCTCTGTCAGGTGAGGCAAGAAGAGAAAACAAATATGCAAGACATAAGGAAAATAAACAAGCCATCAAACAGCACTGAGAAAAGCAAATAGTAATGAAAACAAGGAGGTAGCAGCTAGAGAAAGAAAATGAGAGCTAAAAAGAGAAAAGAGGAAGAAGGGGAAAGAATGTAAAACCATGGAAGAAAAAAAAATAACAGAAAATAAAAAGACAGGCAAAGAACTTGACACAGCTGTGGAATGTGATGAGTGAGTAACAGGGAAAGAGATCAGAGAATAGTAAAGAAAGACCGAGGGAAAAAAAGGAAGAAAGGACAGCAGTTGGGAAAGAAAGGCAGAAAAAATGAACCAGAATAAACGAAAGTAGAGACAGAAAGGATAAAATACAAGGGTAAGTAAAGAAAGTAAGAGGAGGAAACAATAACAAAAACAATGAAAGGGGAAAACCAGGGCAGGTGGCAGTCCCAGAGAGGAGAACATTCTGGAGTCTTCAGCTAGTCAAGGAACTCATGTGGTGGGTGGGTAAGGAATGAGACAGTGCCTTCTGACCCTAGATGGAGTTCCTGTCGGGTGACATGTTGTCTGTTCTGGACACCAAATATCAGCATATCAGTTATA
This sequence comes from Chrysochloris asiatica, assembly GCF_000296735.1. NCBI lineage: Eukaryota > Metazoa > Chordata > Mammalia > Afrosoricida > Chrysochloridae > Chrysochloris > Chrysochloris asiatica. Next base: position 5,470,753 of record NW_006408716.1, on the reverse strand, counting down.
TTGTCCAATGATTTCCACATTCCTTTGGGTCACCTCTCTTTATAATGGACACAAATATGGATCACTTCCCTAGATGGAGTTCCTGTCGGGTGACATGTTGTCTGTTCTGGACACCAGATATCAGCATATCAGTTATATTGTCCAATGATTTCCACATTCCTTTGGGTCACCTCTCTTTATAATGGACACAAATATGGATCACTTCCAATCAGTTGGCCAGGTAGCTGTCTTCCGGATTTCTTGGCAGAGATGAGGGAGTGTGTGTAGCGCTGCATCAGTTTATTGAAATATTTCACTTTGCATTCCATCAATTCCCAATGCCTTGTTCTTTGTCAATGCCTTCAGTGCACCCTAGACTTCTTCCTTCAGTATGAGTGGCTGTTGATCATATGCTAGCCCTCGAAATGTGTAAGCATGTCAAGGAACTGTGTATTCGTTCCATCTTTTTTTGATGCTTTCTGCATTATTCAATATTTAGCCCATTTGTTGTTGTTGTTAAGTGTCATTGAATTGGTTCTGACTCATAGCGACCTTTTATAGGGTTTCTGAGGAGTGGCCAGTGAGCTTGAACCGCCAACCTATTTTGCCCATAGTTTCCTTCAATTTTGGAAATCGAGGCTTGAGTTTTTTCTTCAGTTTTTTTCAGCTTGAGAAACGCTGAGTGTGTTCTTCCCTTTGGTTTTCTAACTCCAGGTCTTTGAACATTTCATTGTAATAATTGACTATGTCTTCTTGAGCTGAGGTTTGAAATTTTCTGCTCAGCTCTTTTACCTCCTCAATTCTTTCATTTGCTTTAGCATCTTTATGCTGCAGAGCAAGGTTCAGAGTCTCTTCTGACATCCATTTTAGTCTTTTCCTTCTTTCTTGTCTTAATGACCTTTGGATTTCTTCCTTTATGACGTTCTTGATGCCATCCCACAACTCTTCTGTTATTGGGACATTAGTGTCCAAGCCATGAAATACGCTCTTGAGATAATCTCTAAATTCCGGTGGGATATGTACAAGGTCAAAATTTGACTCTCATGCACTTGTTTAAAATTTTTTTAACTTCAGCTTGAACTTGCATGTGAGCAATTTATGTCCTGTTTCGCAGTTGCCCCTGGCCTTTTATTTTGTTGTTGTTGTTAAGTACCATCGAGTTGGTTATGACCCATAGCAACCCTGTATAGGGTTTCCAAGGAGCAGCTGGTGAGCTTAACCTTCTGACTTTGCAGTTCAAACGGCTTTGCAGTCTGGTGCATTAACCCACAGCACCACACCAGGCTGATCATAAATCAAAGTTTGATTTCTGTGTATTCCATCTGGTGAGGACCATGTGTATATTCATCTTTTATATTGTTTTTAAAAATGTATTTGCAATAAATAGGTCAGAATATATCATTGGTTTTGGTAAATTCTAATATGTGACCTCCAGCATCATTTCTGTCACCAAGGCCATATTTCCTTCCTCTTTGTTCCCAACCTTTGCATTCCAATCACCAGTAATTATCAGTACATTTTGATTGCATGTTTGATCAATTTCTGACTGAAGAAGTTGGTAGAATGCTTCTATTTCATCACCACTAGCTTTAGTGGTTGGTGAGTAGATTTGAATAATAGTGATATTAACTGGTCTTCCTTAGAGTCGCGTGGATATTATCCTATCACAAGCAGCATTATATTTCAAGATTGATCTTGAAATGTTCTTTTTGATGATGAATGAGACACCATTTTGGTTCAACTTCTCATTCCTTGCGTAGTATCAGATTACACTTCAGCTCAGTAATGCTTAAGATATTGATCTTTACGTGTTCCACTTCATTTTTGACAAGTTCCAATATTCCTAGATTTATACTTTATACATTCTATCTTCTGATTATTAATGGATAGTTGCACCCATTTCTTCTCCTTTTGAATTGTTCCCCATTAGCCAATGAAAGGAGCTTTGGTAGCATAGTGATTACAAATTGTTCTGCTAACTAACCTCAAGGTCAACAGTTCGAAACTATTAGCTGTTCGCAGGAGAAAGATTCAGCTGTCTGCTCCCATAGAGACTTACAGCCTTGAAAACCCTATACAGGGTCACTATGAGTTGGAACCAACTCCACGGCACATGACCAACCACCTCCAGCCAATGAAGGTCCAAAAAGTTTTACTGCATTTGAGTCATTATGGTCAACTCTACTTTGAGGAGGCAGCTCTTCCCCTGTTGAATTTTTGAGTGCCTTCGAACCTGAGAGGGCTTATCTTCCTGCACGATATCTGACAATATTCATCATGTTTTGTTTCAACATTCAATATTCTGGTGCTCTCTGACAGTGTTTCACTGCTATTCATAAGGTTTTCAGTGGCTGAACAGTCAGAAGTAATCTACTTCTCGGTCTTCAAACTCTGTCTTAGTGTAGAAGTCCAGCTTAAAGATGCCCACCATGAGTACTCTGGTATTTAAAGTACTGGTGGCATAGCTTCCAGCATCACAGTGACACCCAAGCCACCACAGTATGACCGACGGACAGATGAGTGGGTGGAAGAGGATATGGAACTATGGGTGTCATTGGTGATATCAGATAGATCTTGGCGGAAAGCAGAGAATCCCAGAAATGTGCTTCTATTACATGAGTCAGAACAAACTATGGATTATGTTGTGAAGGATGGGAACTCCAAAACATTTAATTCTGCTCATGAGGAACCTGTGCATAGAGCAAAAGGCAGTTTTTTGTACAGAGTCTGAGCAGCTGGATTATATAAAGGAAAACACGGCATCAGGATTGGAGGAAAGTCATTAATCACCTGCAATGTACAGACGATACCAGCTTGCTTGCTGGAAGTGAAGAGACTTGAAAAACGTACGGATTTCTCAAAGACTACAGCCTTCATTCAGTTGCACCTCAATAGATAGACACCGAAAATCTTCACAACTCAATCAACAAATAGCGTGATAAGTGGAGAAAAGATTGAAGTTGTCAGATACTTCATTTTATTTGGATCCACAATCAATTCTCATGGAAGCAGTGGTGAAGGAACCAAACAATATAATGTATTAGGCAAATCTGCAAATGATATCTTTAAAGTGTTAAAGAGAAAAGATGTCACTTTGAGGACTAAAGTGCTCCTGACCCCAGTCACGGTATTTTTCAGTTGCCTCATATGCATGTAAAAGTTGGACAGTGAAAAAGGAAGACCATAAAAGAATAGTGCATTGGTTTATGATATTGGCCAAGAATATTGAAAGTACACTGGACCGCCAGAAAAGCAAACAAATCTATCTTGGAAGAAGTACAACCAGAAAGATCCTTAAAAGCGAGGATGAGGAGACTTGATCTCTCTTACTTTGGACATATTATTAGGAGGAACCAGCGCCTGGAGAATGACATGCTCGGAAAACTACAGAGTCAGAAAATATAATATAAACTGTAGAGGAATTCAGAAAAAAACTGCTTTCCCAGTCTACAGATTGAAAACAAAACAGCAATCAGAAAGCCAGAAGATTTATATCAAGACTTCAGAAACAGATAAAACATTGAAAGGGCAAAGAAGTAGAAGTGAATCAATGGAAGGCTGAATCAGTAAGCTTGAAGACTCATCTCTCAATATTCATCTTCCAGAGGAGCAATCTGAAAAAAATCGAAACAAAGCCTAAAATTGATGTGGGATGTTATCTAGAGGAATAACTTACAAGTGATTGGAATTCCAGAACACACTTAAATTGGTGTGCTGATTTCTGTATAGACGAGTTGATGGCTCCTTCAGATGATTGTTTGCTTTAGGACATCTTTGAAGACCCCAGGCCATATGTTTTCCAATAGCCAGGCACCGTCTAATTTCTCTCTGTGCTTTACTATAGTGTCCAGTCTTCAGTGATCTTATGAGGGTGTCTGTATAATGGGATAACACTGTAAAAACTCCTTGGCCTGTGGGAGCTCACGTACATCCCTAGAATGGATCTTGTCTATATACATCATTTGCTTCATGGGCAGCATATTAGCTTGCTGAGAACTTATATTTGAAATAGCCACTGTCATTCAACATTTGATAATTCTAGTAACGATGACAATGATCATCAATCCAGTTAATGTTGTTGTTAAGTGCCGTCGAGTCGGTTCCGACTCATAGCAACCCTGTATAGGGTTCCCCACTTGAACTGGAGTCCTGGTGTGGCCCGGTAGGAAGCGCTGTACCCCAAGGTCAGATGTTCAAACTCAGCTACTGGTGTGGAGCTATGGATCAGCATTGGACTGCGAATCATAAGACTGGCAGTTCAAACCCGTCCACCAGCTGCTCCTCGGAAACCCTATAGAGGGTAGCTATGAGTCGGAACCGACTCGACGGCACTTAACAATAACAACAAAACATTATTGAGAAAAATAACAAAATACTATTGAGAAAAATGTAAAGGAAAGTTTTCTTCAGTTAGAACCCGTGGAAAGCTTTACCTATACCTTTGCAGGTATAACCACAAGGTTGGTTGTTCAAACCCACCAAGTGGCTTCACTGGAGAAAGATGAGGCTTTTAAAGATTTGCAGCCTCAGAAACCCTAGGGTCGCTATTAGTGGGAATAAACTTGGTGCCTGTACGTTTTAGTTTGTTGTTGTTGTTAAGCGCATTCAAGTCGGTTCTGACTCTTAGCGACCCTGTATGGGGTTTCGGAGGAGCGGCTGGTGAGTTTGAACTGCCGGCCTTGCTGTTTAAGCCGACCTTGTAGTTCGGTGCATTATTCCAAAATGCCACAGCAGGACTCCACGTTTTAGTGTGAGCCTGCTCTTTTTCTGGCCGTCCAGCAACCCTCTTCTCTGAGACCCCTGCTTTTTCTGCGAGGGGGCGGGCCTCCTGGAGGTCGAGGCCGGGGGCTGTTTCCATCCAGTAGCCGGCAGGGGGCAGCATTGTATCACGATTGCTCCTCGGCAGCGCAGTTCGTCCGGCTTCGGAAGCGGCGCTGACCTCGGTCCTCAGCACTTCCTCACGGTTCCTCTCGTGCTTTACTAGCGCCGAGGAGTAGCAGCTTTTGTGGCCGCCGATCCAATCCAAAGAGGTAACACGGGAACCAGGAGCCCACCACTTCTGCCCAGTGTGGACGATTCTCAGAACCTGGAGCTCCGCCCCCTCTTCTATGAGGCTTCCAGCGACGCATCTTAGCCCTTAGACACGCTGGCCATTCTCCCGGCCCTAGTGCCCTTGACTCTGTGCATAATCTCCTCATCTGTGAAATGGGTGTCTCAGGGACTGGCCTTGCCCAGGCCAGAGTGAGGGTCAGCAGATGTTCTGTTCCGCCTCCCGCCATCGCCTTTCTTAGAAGTAGGGATTGAGTCAGGCGAACATGGTCCTGGGCAAGGCAGTGTGCGGGCGTCAGACCCCAGAAGCTTATATGGGATGTGGCCGTGAGGGTGAGCTGGCATCTGATTGAGTGGTTGAGATCTATCGGATATTCACAAGAGTGGATTTGGGCTTGAATGCATCCTGTCCTTAAACCTGCTTGGATTTTCCTTCTCTCAGACTGCTTGCATGGACTTCTTCCTTTGCATCTCAATCTCAGGTAGTGTTCTCAGGGCCTGGAATAGCACCCCTGTCCCTACCTTGGCCTGCCCAAGGCCAATGACAACGTCTGCACCTCATGTTCAGAGGTGAGTCTGTCCGACCTGGCCCTCAGCAGGGAGGAATGACCTCAGGCTGTTCCTGGGCTATTGCAGTGGCCTGGCCTCCTGCAAAGGAATTATCTCAGTATAAGGGTTCCAGGCCTAGAGCCTCAGGGACTGTTGGGATGGACACTGGCCACTGGCTCTGGCCCTACCTACCCTCCCTACATTTCCTGGAGGGGTTGAGCACACTGGTGGAGGTCTGCCTTCAACGTGTGCATGCAACACTCTGCCCCCTTAAGGTCCTGGTGGTGGTTATGTGCCATGGAGTCAGTTCCGACTCATAGCAACCCCTATACAGGGTTTCCAAGGCTGTAAATCTTTACCGGAGCAGAAAGCCCTATCTTTCTCCCAAGGAACAGCTGGTAGTTTCGAACTGCTGACGTTGAAGTTAGCAGCCCAGTTTGTAACCACTATGCTACCAGAGCTGGAGAAAGACTTGCCAAGGTTCTACAAATTTGCAAAAGGATGCACAGTGTTCCGAAGTGATCAAGGAAATGCATTACGTTGAGATGCAAGTTTTGACTTCCTACAATTAAAACAAAATCTAAACCAAAGCCAACTGACAGTGCCTAGTGTTGGTGAAAGAGAAGAGAAACCCTCTCACGAATTGCCAATAGAAGTGTAAATTGGGTTAAAAAATAGCTCTCCTGGACAAATGTATATTAAATTATGCATAAACTTTGACCTAGCAAGTCAACTGCTGGCATTTATTCTAAGGAAGTGATACATAAGAGGTAAAAATGAATGTACCAGTATTTTTATTTATTGTTTATAGTGGTGCAAATTTGGGGCAGTGGGGACTGGTGTGTGTGGGGAAATACAGCAGGTGACAGGTTAAATAAAGAATGTGTGGGATAATATTCCAGCTGCTGAATATCATAGTTTCAGAAAACAATTCCTGGCAGGGGAAGATGTGACAATAAAATAGTCATTCGCTCCATAATGAGTGAATGAAATGAATATTTATTGAAAAATCTAGATATTCCAGGCATTGTCCTGGGTAACCAGTAACCATCTCATGGCAACCCCATGTGTGTCATAGTAAAACTGTGCACCGTAAGTTTTCTTTTTCTTTCTTTTTTCCCATCTAGAGACTTTTATTCAGGGTGAGAAAGGTAACCTCTGCCAGAGAGAGAAGGCAGGAGGCAGAAGGGAGGAGAGGAAGAAGAAGAAGACGAGGGAGTCAAGGGGAACGGAGGGGATGTACATAGGTTCAACAGGAAGGGAGTGGTCATTGCTGGGGTGATTTAGCTCTGGCCTATCAAAAGCCATGTTGTCCTTTAAACTATGTACCTTGTAGCTTAGGGCGGGGAAACAGACAAAATGGAGCTGGAGGGAGGGGCGAGGGAAGAACCGGAAGGTATTATAACATTGTAACCTTTCCCCCTCTTTGGTTAAATAAGAAAAATGAATGGCCGTCTTTATGATCCATGCCCATGGGAGAAGGGATGAAGGTCATTTTTCTGTAGCTACTTCCTGCTTGCGTTGGGGCGAAGAGGCTGTCTTTGGTCTTTGGTCTTTGGTCTTGGACCACGGTCGGCGATGGTTTTGTCATTGTTGGCAGTGTTGTCAGTAGCCATTGGGCTCTTCAGTGGGATACCAAGAAGCGATGGAACCAGGTCAGCAGCTGGACTGGGCTTAGGCCCGCAGTTCTAGGTCTTCAGAACCTGAGCCAGAGGACTGAAGAATTAACTTCTGCCAGTGATGGGTGTTGAGAAGGCGTCAGGGAAGATGATTGTGGGTGCTGGGAGGGTGTGTTAAATGAGTGGGTTAGGGCGCTGGGAGAATTGGGGTCCTGGGCCTTCCAATGTTAAATCGAGGGCCTCAACCATCCCACTTCTGACACCAATGAAAGGGAAAAAACAACCCAGTGCTGCTCATCAACCACACCTCACACCAGATGGCCCATCTAGAGACTTTTATTCAGGGCGAGGAAGAAAACCTCTGCCGGAGAGAGAAGGCAGGAGGCGGAAGGGAGGAGAGGAAGAAGAAGACGAGCACCATAAGTTTTCTACTGTTGGTTTTTGGAAGAAGCATTTCAGGCCTTTATTCCGAAGTGCTTGGGTGAACTTGAACCTCCAACCTCTCAACAGCTGAGCATGTTAACTGTGTACACCACCCCTGGGCTTGATTATTCTCAGTACTGGGGATAAACCTGTAAAAAACACAGATACTATTCCCATTCTCATGGGCCTTACCATGGGGGAGACAGACAATGTATAAGTGAAAAATAAAATTAATTATAGGTAGTGATACTCTTGTCTGTTTCTATTTAAAAATTTGATGTGACTAGAAAAACAGACAGGAAGAAAAACATCACAATGTTCACAGCAGGTATTTCTGGTTGGCGGTATCAGGGGTTGTATTCAGTTATAATAACAAAAAACTTCACTACACCCTCGGAAACCCTGTACAGGGTCGCTATGGGTCGGACCCGACTCGATGGCACTTAACAACAACAACAACAACAGTGGTGTAAGCAGATTTGTCCCAACGATGTCATCTGCGCTGAGCTCATTCATCTTGCTCATCTTGTGGGCTATGAATTCCATGCCTCAGGGTTACCACATGATGGCCTCCCTTCCTGGTTTCCTGTCCAGGGACGAAGAAGGAAGATGAAAAGTCAAAGTTTTTCCTTTTGGGCTTCCACTGCTTGTCCTGAAGCCCAGCTTCAGCTGACATTTCATTAGGTAAAATGTGCTGTGTGTCCAGCCCTGGCTGAAGGAAGCTTTGGAACATAGAGAGGACATTATGGATAATGCTAAGGAGCTCCGGTAGCGTAGTGGTTACAAATCGGGCTGTGAACCTTAAGGTCAGCGGTTCGAAACTACCAGCTGCTCCGCGGGAGAAAGATGAGGCTTTCTACTCCCGTAAGGATTTACATCCTCGGAAACCCTGTTACAGGGTCGCTATGGGTCGGAACCGACTCGATGGCACTTAACAACAACAACAACAAACGTTCTTTTTGACATCTTTTCTAAATCACATCAGACTTTAAAATTAGCTTCTATACATAGGAAACAAGGGATATTTTGCTTTAAAACAATTAGGTGGGGTGGTTTGCTACATGGGAAGAAAGCATAGAATGAAGTTGGCTGCAGTTCGACTAACAATGGCTGGGGTGCTGGGCTTGCGTTCCACCAGTCTCTTTCTGACCAATAAACCTGGTCTTTTTAACCATTTTGAGTTGTGTTCCTCATCCTCTCCCACTGTATCCAGGACCGTCTAATGTGATCCCTTTCAGAGCAGTTGGTAGCGGTAACAGGACACCATCTAATCCTTCCGGTCTTACAGTCACGGACGCTGAGGTTCATTGGACTAATTGTTTCCAAGCATCTTCTGTTTTCATCCTTCTTTTCTATGGACAGGAAGAGACGAACAGTTGCACCTTAGATAACCACTCATGGGCTTGTAAGAGCCCAAGCGCTAGTCCCCAAAGTAGGGTGTAGAATTTTGTCTCTTTGGACTCTCTTATGCCAGTTGAGCATGGTGTCTGCCTCTGCCTGTCTCACTTTTTATCATTGATCTGTAATGATCCTGGAGACAGCTTGAGGACCCAGGTGGGGTGGCATCAGCAGCATCATGTGGTCCCCACCATGAATACCACCCTGCAGGGGGCCAACACTGAAGAAAGAAGAATGGGGTCCAGAGAGGGCCAGACCTGCAGATTGGAGGTCTTACTGAGGTACAGCAAGGACTTGGTACATGCTTGTCCTCCTCTTCCCTTAGAGTCTCACTCCGGGAGCTTTCTTCCCTCTTAATTCCCCTGTTATCACCACTCCTGTTCCTTGCTCCATTTTCCAGATAAGGAAAGTTAGGCGTATTGGGTGAGGCTCCCAGCGCTGGTGGTGGTTCCCGGAACCTTTCCTTACTCAGGGACAGCTGGACACACCTTAGTGTGAGGTGCCCCAGGCAGCCCCGACTCCTAGTCAAGTTCCTGGGAGCATCCTTGGGAGGTAGGCCTGCTTTCCTTGAGGTTTACAGGATGCTAAATGCACCATGACACCCAGACAGAGAAAATCAATCACAATTTCATTTCATTGCCTGATAAAAGAAGAGGTTTACAGGCTGGGAAACCTGCTCTTCGAAGTGAGTGTGTCCACAAATGAGGTGAGCAGATCTGTCAGAGGCTGCATGTAGCCAGATGGTTGGATTATGTGCCAATGAACTGGGGGCTCCTGGTGGACACAGCGCCCCTTCTCATTCACTGCACTTGACCTAGGATGGAACGGGGTGGCGGAGCCTTGCACATTCATGGAACATAGTGTCTGAGGTTGTCACTGTGCAGCTCCTAGCCCAGTGTTCAGGCTGGGGTAAGTCACGTTAGCACCCAGTGAGCTTCAGGGTCTCACTCCACATGTGGACACCTATAGTCCTATCCTTGGGAAAAGTAGAGAACATGTTTCTGTCACAGAGCAGCGTATGCAGAGGAAGGCAATTTCCTGTGGGCTCCCCCTTGGCTAAGAGGACATGGCTTGCTCATCCCTAGGCCCTTGATCCTCAAGATGCTCACAGAAGTCATGAAACACATGTCTCTGGCTGCCAGTGGCTCACCCCAGACCCCTGCAGAGATCTGTGTGTAGGGAGGAATATGATGGTCTCAGCACTTCATTCCCGGATCACGCAGGCCCTCCCTCTTCCAACGCCTACTTCGCTTCTGCTGCTCACCCTCTGCCTTCCTTTACATGCTTGTATCCTCATATCTTTCAGCTTTGAGGGCAGAGAGACAGGCCAAAGTTTACTTCCTTGCTCACTGGTCCTGCCAATCATCTGGGAAAACAGAAGAGTTTCAAAGCCTCTGGGTGGGAGAGAAGAGGGAGAAGCCCCCTGAAGCCTGCTACTGGGAGGCTGGAAGGGAATGTGCTTAAGCAAAGACGTTCAGGGATGGGGTTTCTATCTTTGAATAGAAATAGGCAGCAGAACTCTTTCTCCAGATGCAATCTGACACAGAATTTCTCCTGGTCATGTGTGACTGATGGTCGAAGTGGGTTGGAGTTTAGTGTCCCCCAAACCCTGAGCCTTCCCTGAAGAACCTCCACGACCCAGGTTGTGGGGCGCCCACTTGGAGAACTATTGTTTTAGGAGGAGGTTGGGCCCTGGGCTAGGAGACCTGCTGTTTATTCCTGCTATGTACACACCAAGGAGTTCTCAATCCAGGGATCAAACCTCTGAGTTTCCAGCTTGTTTTTGTGATGGGAGTAAATCTTCACACAGGTGACTTTTGGGATCCTTGGTCCATTCATACAGGTAACTTTTGGGATCCTTGGTTCATTCACAAAGGTAACTGTTGTACTCCTTGGTCCATTCACGCAGGTAACTTTTGGACTCCTTGGTTCACATAGGTAACTTTGGGGACCTTTGATTAATTCACACAGGTAACTTTTGGGATCCTTGGTCCATTCACGCAGGTAACTTTGCGACTCCTTGGTCCATTCACACAGGTAACTTTTGAGAGTCTCAGTTCATTCACACAGGTAACTTCTGAACTCTGTTGTTCATCCTCATGGGATTCTTGGCTAATCCACACAGGTGACTTTTGGGATCCCTGGTTCTAAGTAGCATTGAGCACCCCATCGTGGGCTTCAGTTTTCTGTCTGTATAAAGGGAGTAAAGAGGAGGCCATGTCCTGCAAAGAAGAGGTGTCCTACCTAAGGGAAACACCATGTGTGACTTCCTCTACCTACGCTGCCTCAGTGGTCCAGGGGCGTGGGGGGGTTCAGTAAGCGGAAGTTCTCCCCAACCTGGACTGCCAGCCCTAAAGTCTGCTCAGAGCTATGGGCAGTGCAGTGGAAAGACCACCTGGACAGGGTTGGAAGGGTGGGTATGAGCAGGAGCGGGAACCACAGAGGATCTTGCCCTGAGGGTTCAGTCAAGGCTGATGCAGGGAGACCACCCTAACCGCAGGAAAACCAATGATTAAATGAAAACAAAGAAGTCTGGATGTAAAAGATTTGTCAGTCTGAGGCTACCAAGGTGAAAATTAAAAGCAAAAGTTCAACAATATAAAAGAATATCAAATAAAATAAACATGAACCGAGCAAACAGTTATGGTTGTTAGGTGCCATAGAGCCAGTTCCGACTCATAGCGACCCTATGCACAACAGGAAAAACACTGCCTGGTCCTGGGCCAACCTCACAATCATTGCTAAGTCTGAGCTCACGGATGCTGCCAATGTGTCAGTCCCATCTCGTTGGGGATCTTCCTCTTTTTCTCTGACCCTCCACCTTACCAAACACAATATCCTTCTCCAGTGACTGGTCCCTCCTGACAATATGTCCTAAGTATGAGAGACAAAGTTTGGCCATCCTGGCCTCTAAGGAGCACTCTGGCTGCACTGCTTCCAACACAGATCTGTTGGTTCTTTTGGCAGCCCATGGTACTTTCAATAGTTTCCACCAACACCATAACTCAAATGCATCAAGTTTTCTACGGTCTTCCTTATTCACTGTCCAGCTTTCACAAGCATACAAGGTTATTGAAAATACCATGGTTTGCGTCAGATGCACCTTAGTCCTCAAGCTGACATCTTTGCTCTTCAACACTGTAAGGGGATTTTGTGCAGTACATTTGCCCATCCTTTGATTTCCTGACTGCTGCTTCAGTGAGTGTTGATGGTTGATCCAAGAAAAATGAAGTCTTTGACAACTTCCATCTTTTCTCCATTTATATGGATGCTGTTATATTGTTCCAGTGGTGAGGTAAAAGAGGACAGCAAGAAAGGGGAAGGACAATAAAGTAGGTAAGGTCAATTAGCATACAATAGGAGACCGAAGGCAGTTCTTGAGAGATGGAAACAATGGAATAAGTAGTACATTGTTGTGAAGTGCCATCCCGTCAATCCCACCCATTGTTGTTGTGAAGTGCCATCCCCATCAGTTCTGACCCCGTAGTGTCCCTGTATAGGATTTCTGAGGAGTGACTGGTAAGCGTGAACCCCTGACCTTGCTGTTGAACTGACTTTGCAATCCAGCACGTTAACCCCTAGTGTTAGATCAGGACTCCGATCCTACCCATGGTGACCCTCTATACAGTTTTTGAGGAGCGGCTGGTGAATCAGAACCACTGACTTTGCGGTTCAAACCAATCTTGTGGTCGAGTGCTTATCCTACACCAGGACTCCAAGTAGTTAAAACCATTTATATGTTTTTTAGATTTAAATCCCACTTCACTGGAGCTGGTTCTGACTCAATGTGACCCTAAGGACAGAATAGAATGGCTCACACCGCGGTTTCTGAGGCTGCACATCTTTAGGAAATTATGCTGCCTCAATTTCTACTGGAGAACCGGGTTGGAATCATAACCTTTTGGTTTGCTCTATCAGGGATCCTACATTAGGGTGTTAAAACAGTGGGAACACTTGGTGGGTTAGGAAAGTTAGGGAAACTTGGCAGAGGCCAGGGGTGGGCTGAGCCTGGGACTCCAGCTACAATGCTGCAAGTCTGTTTCTTCTAAGGCTGGGAGACTAGACCCCCACAGCCATGAACCCAGGTCTCTCTCTCTCCAGCAAGAATATTCTTCCTGGGTCTAGGCTGAGTTCTGAGAAATTCTGAATGTGTTTGGTGCTGGGGTGGGCCTGGGAGAATATTTTTCGGGGGGATCAGTATTGGTGGTCCTCTATGGGGCAGGCAACTGCTTAGGAAGATGCTAGGGTCAGGACTTCTGCTGGGTTTTCCTCAGTTCTAAAGGAGCTGTGGTAGCGTAGTGGTTACAAATTGGGCTGCGAACTGCAAGGTCAGCAGTTCGAAACTAC
>NW_006408716.1:5445079-5457275 GCF_000296735.1 Chrysochloris asiatica | reverse complement strand
ACTAGAATGGTGGGGCTGGGGAGAGCAGAGGTCTGTGTTTCTGGAAAGACTCAAACTTTAAGTGACAATGATGCTGGCATCAAAGTGGGCCACCATGGGCTCTTTCTTTGCCTTGATATTTTATCACATTTTATGATATTGTGTACTTCCAGGGTTGTTTTTAAATTGAGATTCTTGATGGGCCCAGTTAATCTTTTTGTGCGTAAAATAGGAATACCATCTTACGGGGTAATGTGAACATGGTGCTTGCATGTGGTAAATACTAGTGAATATAAAGTCAGAACGGGAGGATTTTTTTAGAAAAGCTATCAGCTGAGTTAGCTGAACTCTGTGTAAAGCAAGCTTTATTGACTTGTCATTTCTGTGACTACATTTATATATGAGGCGTAAACCAGGAGGACTAAGTTCTGGGTATACACCAGAATTAACAGGCACATTGAGCAAGTCACTGCCTTCCTCTGTGAAATGGGTGTGCATCATATGACACAGAAGTGCTTAACCCCCTGGCCTGGTCAGTTTATTTCATAAAAAACCAAGATGGGTGAGCTTGTTGATTAGGTACAGTTGCTTCCCCTGGAGTCTGGTTTTGAGAGGTCAGTTTCATAGTTCAGAAGCTGTCAGAACTTAGGAGGACGGGGCCAGGCCAAGAGCTGTATACATCTAGGTGCTTGATAAATCCCAATAACCTCTACCTAGCAAGAGCTAAAAACCCCTGGAGCCTGGAAACCCTGACTTCAGTGACTGAGAGGGTTAAAAACCCCTTGTTTAGAAGCTGGTCTGCAGATGTCTGAATGATCGTGGGTCTGTCTGTCTTCCAGCTCGAGGAGAAACAAGACCAGGGCAGAGTGTACCTCATGACCAGGGGTTTAGGGTCTGGAAGGGACAATACAGTTGGCTATGTGGATCCTCAGGAGATGATCATCTGGGGCTGGTGAAGGACCTCATACCCAGGCTGCTAGAGGGGATGGGGTGCCTAAGATAGGAGGGGAGGTTGCCCTTGGTCACTCCCGCAGCTCTGTCCCATTTTCTCCAGGCCAGGCCAGCCTCCTGCCTTTGCTTATGTATGTAGATATGAACCCACTTCTGTATTCACTTCCAGCTGCTGGCTCAGAACCAACAGCTTCAGGGGGAGGGGAGGGTTTCACCCTGAGTTGTGACTCTCCCAGGTCCTAAACTGGAGGGACTTGATGACCCCTCCTTATCATCCAAACCAGAAATGGATAGAATCTTCCTGAAATGGTTTGTGTGATGGTGGTGCTTCCTTAATATTTGCAAGGAAGTCTTCTTACGGCTTGTTAATTTGCAACTTCATCTAGCAAACCAATGCATAAAGGCAAACTTCTCACTGGATGCATCACATGCCTAGTTTGCTAACACACTGCAGGGGATCAAAACATCAGGAGGCTCACAGAGGGTCCCTGACCCTGTGTTCTCACCTCGGGTTTGAGCCCCCATGGAGTGATTCTGTCTCCACTGTTCTTCCAAAGTGGAGACAGTCTCCATAGGAACCGAATTCTTGTATCATCAAATCCATCCTTTAGATCACTTCGCCCTACATTTTTTTTTCAGAGTGTAAATGATGGAATTTTGCAGGAATAAGAACTGAGGACATGAGGTACTTGGAAAGGTTGGGTCGAAATGTTTTAAAATTCAAGTTCCCTAAGATGAGCCTCTTGAGGAAGGAAGACTTTATTGTGGGCACCGGTCGGCTGGGCAGTATAAGCTGGTCTTGGGGTGGTCATTCTTATCACCTTGTACACGGGTCTTGAACCTCCCGGATTTATTTTCAATTCCGGGTCTCCTCTCCAACAGACTATCTCTGTCCAGCTGAGTCGGCCCAGTTAGCCACTGCCCTCCATCTCTTTACTAAGCACTTTCTGCAACCCCTCCGCCACCTTTCCCAATGAAATCTACTAGTAGCTCCTCAGTAGGTTGCCGCTTGGGGACACCCTCCTCCCTCCAAGTTCTTTCTTCTCTCCCTTCCTTGGCTCACAGGAGAGCAGTGCCTCTTCTTTTTCCTTAGTAACCTCCTTTCAACCTTAAAACAACTCCCCTCAGTTACCTCCTCCAGGAAGCCATCTTTGGCTTTTCCCCCAGGATGGATATATGTCTTATTCATGGTCCTCATCACATCTGTTAATTATCTGCTTAGGTGTGTCTGTCTCTTCTCTGGCTGAGGTTTTCCGGGTCCCCGGCGCCTAGCGCACATCCTGGGCCCGGAAACACTCAACAGCCCGACGCCAAGTCGGCCAGTTTCCGACTCAGACCCCGTTTCCTATGAGTCCAGATCCGGAAATGCTCAGCTGTCTCCCCGAAATCTTGGGTGTGCCACGTGGAACTCGGAGCGGCTGGAGCTTTGCGGGCTGCGTGTCCGGCTTACCACCCGCTCTTAGGCTCGATCTTACAACAAGCGGATTATTCGTTGTATTTGGTGGTCGGCCGGAGACAAGCACCCGGCCGCAGAGGGTGTCCCTGGGCTCCAGCCGCGAAGAGCGGACTCTCCATCCGGGTTCACGCGTTAAGGCTCGTTGTAGGGTCCAAGTCAGAACCCGCCTGCTGCTTGGAACGCTCCTCACGTCCAGGCGCCGCGGTCAACGGCTGCGCTGGTTTCCGGCCATGAATTAAGCTTTAGAGTCCCAGTCCCCAGCCCAACTTCTGGCTGAGCTGGCGGTCCGAGGGGCGGGGGATGGGGACCCGATGAGGTCCACGCCACAGCCCGAGTTCGAACCCGGCCCTGGCATTATTCCACGAGGGTCCGACGCAGCCCCTTCTGCACCCCATTATAGCCCTGTCCCCATCTCTCCGGGCCACCCTGGGTCCGGGTGAGGGGCCTGAACCAAGACGACCGGCGGCTGAGGCTTTTGCGCGCGAGCGCCAGGGTGCTTCGGGACCCCCCCAAAGCAGTAGGTGGACGTCACTCCTCATTCCTTACGCCCCAGACAAACAGGGGCCCAGGGCCACTACGCCTCCGCGTGCCGTAGTCCAGCCTGGTCTCCGCTGCCATGCGGGTCTCGGAGAGTCCCTCTGGCCCAGCGCGCCGAGCGCCGGGTGCCCCCTCCGAGACGCGAGCGGGCTAGCGCCTCGCTGCTAAGCTGAGGCTCCGCAGTCACGTGGGCCAGAGGAGGGCGGAGGGGAGGGAGGCGGGCAGGGAGGGGAGGGGGAGCCGAGCCGAGGGGGAGGGGGGGGGGAGGGGGGGTCCTCCGCAGTTCGCTCTTCGCCGGGGCTCAGACACACAGCGAGCCGGGAGCCGCCACGCCGGCCCGGCCGCCGCCACCACCGCCTCCGCCGCCCCCAGCGCCGCCTGAGTCGCGGGAAGCGCCTCTGCCCCCGCCGCGGGCCGCCCCCGCCGCGCCGGGCCTGAGCTCCAGCTGCCAGCGCCGCTGCAGCCGCCACAGGAGCCGGAGCGGGAGTCCGACAGCGCCGGGGCTGGACTGGGCTGGGCTGGGGCGGGCGCTGGGCGCAGGGGCGGGCGCGCGGGGAAGGCGCACGGGCGGGCTCGGCTTTCCTGGGGAGTGGCCGGGACTGCACCGGGACCGGCGCCTCCCCCCTCCGCTCTGCCCTTGGCCTCGCCCCGGGCCCGGGCGGATGAGCCGTGCGCCCGGGGGACATGGAAGCGCTGACGCTGTGGCTTCTTCCCTGGATATGCCAGTACGTGTCTGTACGGGCCGACTCCATCATTCACATCGGTGAGCGCGGCGGGCGGCCCGGCAGGGGCTGGGCAGGGGCCCGGCGGCGCGGGGGGTGAACGGCGTCAAAACTTGGGGCTCCAGGGGCCCGGCAGGCGGTGCTGTCCAGAAGGGCCGCGCCGCCCCGCGCTCCCGCGGGCCCCTCACAGCTCACCGGACTCGGATCTCCCGCGTGGCCCCGCGGCCAGTGCTGCCACTGAGGCCCGTGGCTGTGGAACCCCTGTAGCTGGAGAGGCTTCCAGACTCGAACCCCCCTGTGGCCGACCGTCGGCGGGCTTGGGCAGCTCAGAGTAGTCGGCTGGTGGGGTGGGAGGGAGCGGGCACGGCCTTCGGGCCGCCAAGTTGACTGGGCAGGATCGGAGGTCGGACGAGAACCGGGTGAGTGTGGGCGGGTGGGTGTTGTCAGCGTGTGTTACTGTGAGTGCGCCAGGCACGGTGTTCGTGTCCCCGCAAAAGGGCGTAGGGCTGTGGGGGGCCATCTGAGCGTGTGTTGGTGTCAGCCTGTTAGAGTAGGCACTGTCTACTTGTTTCCCCGGTGTGAGTCCGTGTAGCTTTCGGCATGTGTGTGTGTGCGCGCGCGCGTCCATCCTTGTGGCTACTGCAGTTCTTTGCTGGACGGTCCCAGAGTTTCCCTTGGTCCAAGTCTTCAGGGCCTGCAGACGGTTGGGGCGGTGGGAGCCAAAGGAAGAAGCGTGGGCGGTGGGGGAAGGGCACTGAGCCGGAAGAGAAGGATGAAAAGAGATCTCGGAGAGAGGGTGACACAGAGGATACGAGGGGGCGCTCGGTGGCGGGGGAGTGGGTAACACTTGGGAGCAGCGCACGAAGAAACCCTGAAAGTTAGACCGGTTTGGGGGGCCGAGAGCTGTCGACTTGGGGGAGCCCCTCCGCAGTCGCCTTTCCGGAAGTTTGGAAAGATGAAGGAGCCCAGAGAAGCGGGGGCGGGGGTGGTGGTGGTGTTTGGAGATGTGAAAAGGCCGGAATGACCGGACAGGTGGGGCTGGGGGCGGGGTGGGGATTGGGTGAGGTGGGGAGGGACTGGGCCCTGGCTAGGTGATCTCCAAAGGTTCCGCAGGTAACCCGGAGCCAAACCTGTTTCTTGTCTCAGCGGGGCGCGGGTCTAGCAGTCAGCATTGCGGTTCTGTGCAGCTTGGAACCTGGCCCTCCCTCCTCCAGTCCAGTCCCCAGTTTGGGGGCATCAGTGGCCCCAGCGCTGACCTGGGAGTGGGGTGGGCAATGCTCTGTAACAGCCCAGGCGAGACGCACTGGTCTCCACTGTAAACTCAGGGCAAGCCACGTGGTGTTAAGCGCGCAAAGCTCCAGCCCGTGGGCGTCTTGGAGGAGCTGTCCGAGGTTCCAGAACGAGAGCGGTTCTATCTGAGCTCCTCATCCCTTCTGAATTACATCTTTCTCTTTCAGCATACCCATAGGAAGCGGGAGTCTAGGAGAGCCGGACAGGGTAGCCTTCAGTAGTTTCTGGACACTGTGTCCAGCGTGTCCCTTACTAGCATGGGGCTGGGCTGAGCTGCAGTCACTCAAGACCCCTCTGTAAATAAACGCTTCAGCCCAGGAAAGTCGTCTGGGGTCTTGCTTATATTTCCTCCACTAAGCTGGGGCCCCGCAAGGCAAAAGAAAATAATTCTATGCTGGATATGAAGGCACGTTGCCCTCCTCAAGGAACTTTTTGGCTCCTGGGATTTAACCAGGACATTTGGGTGCTGCGTAAGGTCACCTCAGCTTGGCTTAGCCCATCGTATGGGGGCCTGGCTGAGACATGATGCTTTGGTTGTGAGACACGTGTGTCATCTGGTGGCAGCATGTGCGATGTGTAACTGTGTGCACTTTGTGCTGTTAGAGGAGGGTGTTGCTGGACAACTGGAGAAAGCCTTAAACCAAGCTGAAAGCCCAGGCCGGTCATCCCACCACCAGAAAAGCAGCACACACACACACACACACACACACACACCAGTCAAGAGCTCATGGAGTCTCTAGGCTGAGTGTTGATCTGTCTTCTCCCTCAGGTGCCATCTTCGAGGAGAACGCGGCCAAGGACGACAGGGTGTTCCAGCTGGCCGTGTCCGACCTGAGTCTCAACGATGACATCCTGCAGAGCGAGAAGATCACCTACTCCATCAAGGTCATCGAGGCCAACAACCCGTTCCAGGCGGTACAAGAAGGTGAGTGGTCATCGGTACCCAGGGCCCACTTGGGCCGCGGCCTGCGAAGCGGCGCAGCAGCGACGAAGACAGGCAGACCACAGCGGAGAGCAGGGCCCTGGCCAAGCCCCCTGGGCGACCAGGCAGCCACGTGGCCCGCGCAGAAATCCCGAAGCCGCGGAGTCAGGAATGGCTTGGCGCTGCGTGTCTGGACCCGAAAGCTTGGGAGCGCGATGAGCTGGGTTCTTTGCGGGGTGTGTGGCAGAGAGTTGTAGTGTTTTTTTTCTGGCTGGTTGCGGGGCCTGTGCGCAGGTTTGTGTGGATGGTGTCGGCTTTGTTTTTCCGGTGTGCAGTGGGCGTGCCTGTGTATCTCCAGGGGGCGGCTGCCTTTCTCGCCACGAGCCGAGGATCCCCAGCCCTGCCTTCCTCTCCCGGCACAACCCGTTATATGCTCTGCGTTTAGGTCTCGCTTTGTTTCAGTGTCTCACTCCGTGCTTCTCTTCCTGGTTCCCTCTCCTCCGGGTTCGCAGGAGCCGGTTTCTCTATGGCTGTGCCTGCCATGGGTGGAGGCATCGCCGCCGGGGCCGGAGGTGGGCGCTATTTGCCCAGGAAAGGAGTAGAGTAGGTCTAGGCCCGGCTGCGGAAAATCTGGAAAATCCTCGCCCGAGCCTGTGCTGCCATCGGCCGCTGCCTCCAGGCGGGCCTGTACGTTACAGCAACAGGTGTGCGGCAGGGCTTTCCCCTCTTCTCAGCCTCCCACCTGGTTCTGGGGCTCTGGAACCCGGGTTCCTCCCCTTTGGTTGCTTTCTGAACCCGGCCTTTGAAAGGTACCCAGCCTTGGCTTCTTTTGCGGATGGAAGGGCACAGCTGGTGGCCTGGAATGCAGGGATTCCCCCTAGGGGGACCTAACTGAGTGTAGCAGAGGCAGAGGCTGTGGGTTGGCTGAGGGCCTGGCCTCTCTTCCTCCCCAGCACTCCCACTCCACAGTCCTTCTGCCTTGATTTCCCGTCTTGGCAACTGCATGACTCAGTGATGCTCTCTGGTCTTGGTCCATAAGGTTAGAGCTCGTGCTGGGGAGGTCTTTTGGAAATCTCTGTATTCTTGAGGGAAGCAGAGGCTGGAGGGGGTCAGGCCCTGGGCAGGAAGGTCCAAAGATGTCTTGAGGCAGTTTTATAACCCTGGAGTCTTGGGTGCTTTCTTAGAGGTGATGGTGAGGTGTTACCTGGAGTGAGAACAGCTACTTCCGGCCTTGGCAGATGTCAATTGTCTAATGTCCATTCCGGTGTCAGGAGGAGGAATCCCTGTCCCATTATCAATCCTTGTCCCCTGGTGTGTCCTCATACAGCTCCTTACAGGTGCTTGGAGTCAGCTCCAGCTGCAGGAGAGCCCCGAACTGGGAACATGACCCACATTTTGCAGTGGCTCCTGTTGCCTTCACACCATCTCTAGACACACTTTGCAGGCGTTCGTTCACTCGGTGCTCTGGAACAGCAGGCACAGTCTGGGAGCATGCAGTGCAGGGGGACCCTGCTAATGCCCCCCAATGCTTTTGGTCAGTGTGGATGTACCTTGCTTTGGCTTACTCCCTTCTGAGGTACTGAGTAGACAGACTGTGCATCTTTACTTTGTTCCTGAAGGATGCACATTACCCATGAACCACCCACCCTCCCTCCGCCCCAGCAGCTCCCCAGGATGGAGGATTCTGCTCTGGAGAATGGCTGCAAACTCAGGCAGGTGGATGAACTGGGCTGCAAGTCACCCGGGCTTGGACTCGCGTGGGTTCTGGAGAAGTCACCTCGGTTAAAAGGAGCAGCTGGCACACAACTTCAGCTGATTCTGTCATTTGAGAATGAAGATCTTAGTAATGTGGGTGTGTCATTTTTAAAGGAGCCCCAAATCTGGATTTTAATGTAAGACCTCATGATTTTTAACTGTTATCCTCTAATTGGACAATTTGAAAAACACAGTACAGGCGAAACAAAAACATAGTCATAGGCATTTACCTTTCAAGTCCCCAATGCCTATTTGCCCTGGAGACTCAGGGACCTTAAAACTCTAGACTTTAGTTCCAGGTTCTCTGTCTGGTTGTATAGCTGGACAAATGTTTTTGGCTTCAAGGATGAAAGCTTGACACACAGTCTTAGTGTGAGAGTTAGTATCTGTGTGCGTGCATGGAACTGGGGAGCTAGTTAGCTGACAGCTGTCTGGCCAGAGGGACTTGACCAGGTACTGTTGCTGGCCTGCCTGCTGCCTGTGTGATTGTGCTGGTTAAAATCGGCTTGGAGGGAGAGCTGCACATTGTTGTTCATGACCTTGTGCAGCCCTGGGATGTCTAGGTGGGGTAGAAGGATCAGAGGGAGGAGCCAGTCCCTGGTGGCCTCCAGAGGGGTGGAGTAGTGCTCCAAGGTTCTTTCTTCCTTGCCTGGGGTCAGGTGCTCATTCTAGCTGTGCTCTGTGGGGATGCTGCTGCCTCCCGAGGTCTGATGGATGCTGTCTGTAGATCCTGAACCTGCAGCAGGACCTGGTGTGGTAGACACAGTGTGATTGGAAAGGAAAGGGTAGGGAAGGAAACATAAAGGAAGACAGGGGGTCGGCCTTCAGTGTAGTGTGGACAAGCCCCTGGCCCTGAAATTGTTCTGAGAGACATTACCACGCAAGATTAAGATCTTGGTTGCTGGAGTCCCAAGGGTCTGGGTTTGAATCTTGTCTTCTGTGTTGACTGTGTGACCCTGGAGAAATCTCCATCTGCTCTGAGCTTTTGTTCTGTGACTCTTAGAAGAAGATCATGTTAGTTCCTGTCTCATGGGATTACTCTGAGGACTAAATGAGGTGGTGGTTGCTGTTAATGTTAAGTACCACTGAGTCAGTTCCAACTCATAATGACGCTGTATAGAGCATCTGAGTTTGAACCACTACCCTTGTGGTTAGCAGTCCAGTGCTTATCCTACATGGCCACACCAGGATTCCACTTATAAGGCCTGTTGTTGTTGTTAAGTGCTGTCGAGTCAGTTCCAACCCACAGCGACCCTGTATAGGTTTTCTGAGGAGCGACTGGTGAGCTTAAACTGATGACCTTACGGTTCAAACCAACTTTGCAGTCCAGTGCACTAACCCACAGCGCCACACCTGTGGTGGTGTTTGTTCTTAAGTGCCATCTAGTGGGTTCTGACCCATAATGACCCTGTATAGAGTTTCCGAGGAGCAGTTGGTGAGCTTGAACCGCCGACCTTGCAGTTCAAACGGCTTTGCAGTCTGTTGCATTAGCCCACAGCACCACACTAGGACTCAGTAAACACTAATTCTCTTTTGGCTCCTTTACCTGGCTGAATTGATCTCAGTTTCCCTTGAGGCTGCCCATATTGTCAGTTGCATCATTTCTTTAAAAAATACATTTTATTGTGATTGGGGTGAAAGTTCACAGAGCAAACTGGTTTTCTATTCAGCCGTTCATTCACATTTTATTTTGTGACATTGAGTGTGATCCCCACAAAGTAACAACACATTTTCCAGTTCCTCTCTCTGTTTACTGTTTCCATTAGACCTTCTTTCTTATTCCATCATTTAAGCTGGTGAATTTCTTGAGAGAAAGACCCTAACTGACCTATTTTTTGTTTTCAGCTTTTTGCTTTCACTTTTTGTTTCTGATTATAAAAGATATTCTTTGTTACAACGAGCCATGTATTAATTTAAAAATGCATAAAGGAAAAAGGGGAATGCGTGTTCATTCTAGACAACGTGGAAGGTTCTGGAAAGCATCAAGAAGCAGAATAACATTGTTGTCCTAAGTTGTGTCACTGTTATTTCCTGCTAGTCTATCCCCCGTCATTGTATTTTGCTCATGCTCAGCGCTCCCATTCTGTTTAATTATATATCCTGCTTTCTGCTCTTAACATATCATTGGCTTTATTTGAAACCACAGTGAACTATTTGTAAACATTATTTCTAGTGGCAGCATGTATTTTTCAATCCTCAAAATAATTTTTTTTTCCCTAGAAATGGAATCATCATATGCTAAGGTATGCAGGATTAAAAATTACTGAAGAAAACAAGAAATTCGACTTGATATGTTGGTGCTAAGATTTATAGCTATAATTTCTTCAGGATGTTTTCTACACGCTCCTTAGAAATGCTACTTTGTCAGACAGTTGACCAATTTATCTAAAAGAATGGGTCACATTTGCTAAAAAATCAATTTGACAAGAATTTCAAGTTAGCAAATAATAATACAAAAATGATACTTAAATCTCTAAAATGCTGCACTTTGGATTTAGTTAGTGAAGTCTAATTGGTGGAAATTTGTTTTCCAGATGCTAGAACAGATACAAATCTGTTAAATATAAAACATCCTGTTGTTTTAGTGTCCGTTCAAGTGGAAGATTATATAAATGCATAGACGGACTGGTTGGACAAGCGTCTTTGGTAATAGATTATCTCTTACTGTAAAAGATGTGAGTTAGTGGGTATGCTGTAGACATATGTGTCATAGTGTGGCAAGATACCAATTTTAAGGAAGAGGCAGAAAAAAATGAGTTTAAGTGAAGCAGTGGTCCCTTTAGTTACAGTAAGCACAGAAGTGTTTCAGGAAGAGAAGGGAAAAATTACACAAGTATAGATTGACTCTTCATATAATAAAACAATGAAATAAAGCCAACATACAATCCAGGGAGTTTGTTGCTGCCCCTCGGGAGTCACTATCCATTCTTACTGGCCCCTCTGAGGTGGTCACACTGACCTCACGCACTATACTACTTTGTCAGAAACACGGCTATGGTCTCCCTCAGTGAGTTGTGATGTTTTCTGTTGTCTTCCTTGATGTCAGGTTTTGTTGGGGCTAGGTTCTTGCAGCTCTGACTGGGACATTCAGTGTTCTCTTGAACTTGGTTGGTTCACACTTGGAGTATGAAGTTAGTGTGATTATAAAGATGCCCACTACCATCACCACTTTGTGTCACCTGTATTGGTTTCCTCTGGATGCTTAACAACTGATCACTAATTTAGTTGGTTAAAACAGCAGAGATTTATTATCTATGGTTCTGGAAGTCAGAAATCGGACACAGGTTTTACTGGGCTAAAATCAAGGTATCAACAGGGCTGTGCTCCTCGGGAGGGTTTGAGAAGGAGTTTGTTTACTTACTTTTTCCAGTGTCTAGAAGCCAACTGACATTGCTTGGCCATGGTCCTTCCTTCGTCTTCAAAGCCAGCAGTGGCAGGTCTAATCTGTCTCATAGTACGTCACTCTTTTTTCCTTCTCTCGTCACATCTCCTTCTCTGACTCTGAACCTGTTGAATCCTTCATCCACTTAAAAAAATTACTTTGGTGTTGTTGTTGGGAATAGATACAGCAAACACACATCACTTCAGCAGTTTTTGCACGTGCGGTTCAGTGACACCGAGTGCAGACTTTGAGTTGTGTAGACGTGCCCACTGTCTTTTCCTGAGTTGTTTCTCCTTCATTAATGTAAACCCCCTGCCTCCTAAGGTTCCTATCTAATCATTCAAGTTGCTTTTGTCAGTTTGATCCCATACATTGTTGTTAAGTGCTGGTGAGTCCGTTCCAACTCATGGCGACCCTGTGTAGGGTTTCCGAGATGCAGCTGGTGTGCTTGAACTGCTGACCTTGTGGTTCAGAGTTCAGTACTGATCCGCCAGTGCCACACCAGGAGTCCGTGTAGATAGCGCTTAAAAGAGTAAAATGCTAAAGGAAGATATACTTTATTAATTAAATTCGACTATTGTTTTAAGAAGATTTAGGGAATACTTTTGATTTAAAGTTGAAATATTATAGTTTCAGTGGTTCACCCAGCCTTTTTGGTTCCAGAAAGTCTGGAATCCATGGAAGTTTGAAATTATGTTCTGTGTTTTAGATCAGGATTTTCTGTAGAATTCAAGTGTTCAGTAATGGCAGCTCTTCTGGTTTTCGGATCTCATGGCTAAGGTGGTATTTGTTCGTGGAGGCAATAAGCCACGTGGATAGCTTCTTGCCAGCTTTTAAGATCCCCAGACACTACACAACAAGTGAGGAGACACACCACAACTTCACATGTCATTAGGTCAGTCACCTGGGAAGTCCTATGAAATCATGATCCTGAACCTCCAACCCAAGGAAGCAGATTCTCTGAGATGTTTGGTTGTACATAGAAGCTTACTGATTACTCTTTTTTAAAATTGATGTTTGTCATTGTTGTCAATGTATCGATCATATCATTTAACTTTTTACAGGTGTACAACTTCCTGACGACAAGGATAATAACTAGCTGTGTAGCCCTCCCTTTAATCAGTGCGATATTTCTCTCACTATAAACGGAAAATTCAGTGCTCCGGAAGCAGTCGTTGGTGGGTTGTTTACTAACAAGTCGG
>NW_006408716.1:5423669-5444664 GCF_000296735.1 Chrysochloris asiatica | reverse complement strand
CAGTCTCGGCTTTTAGGGAAGGTTTTTACATTTATCTGTGGGTATCCAGGGCTCATGTATGGAATTACTAACCAGCATAACTGAAGAATCAGATAAGGGACATTTTGCTATGTCTGCTCTCTATATTTTTGCCTTTTTTTTTTTTTTCTCTCTTTTTAGTATGAGTAACTTTTCTTAAGCTTTTACAATAATGGTCTTATGCAAGTTTGTCCTTTTGTGACTGACTAATTTTGTGGGTTAATGTGCTAGACTGCAAAGTCAGTTTGAACTGCAAGGTTGGTGGTTCAAGTGCACCAGTAGCTCCTTGAAAACCCTTTACGGGGTCTCTATGGGTTGGAACCGACTCGACAACACTTAACAACAACAACGTCGCTCAGCATAATGTCCTTAAGATTCATCCATGTTATCTGGTGGCTTGCAGCTTCCTTGTTATTCTTCAAGGTAGCGTAATATTCCAGTGGTGTGTGTGTACCAAATTTGTTTACCCATTCTTCCATTGAGGGGCACTTGGCTGTTCCCATCTTTTTGCTATTATGTGTTTCTTGCCTTTTTATGAAGTGACATGGTACAATATTTGTCCTTGTGTGACTAACTTATCTCACTTAGCATAATGTTGTCAAATTCCAGTCCTATTGTGGTGTGTTCTTCTACAGGCTGAATAGTATTCCGCTGTATATACGTACCACAGCTTGCTTATCCATTCACCTGGTGATGGATACTTCGGTTGTTTGTACCTTTTGTCCATAGTATTACAATGAATGTTGGTCTCTGTGAGTCTCTGCTTTCAAGGCATTCAGGTGTATACCTAGGAGTGGAATTGCTGGGGCATACGGTCGTTCTAGATTTAGTTTTTTGAGGAACTATCACACTATTTTCTCAGTGATGAGTACCATTATTATTTTAAATGTTTTATTGTGAATTATGTGATAGTTTACATGGGAGAACATTAGCTTTACATTCATCCTATCGTATATCGTTTCATTGCCATGCATCATCAACCAACCAAAGGGTATACCCTGCAAGCTTGTCGCCCCCTCTCCCTCTCTGCGTCTAAAGTCCCCAGCTGCTTCATCTCTCCATGTCATCATCTCTGCCTTCATCTCTGGCGCCAGTGGGTATTATTTTGCACTCCCACTAGCAATGGATAAGTGTTCTAATTTTCCCATATTCTCACTAACCTTTTTTATTATTTTGTTCGTTATTTTCTTTTAATCTTAAGCATCTTGTTGTTGTTAAGTGCCCGCAAGTCGATTCTGACCCATAGGGACCCATAGTGACCCTGTGTAGGGTTTCCAAGAAGCAACTGGCGAGCTTTAACCGCTGACCTTACAGTTCAAACTGACTTTGCAGTCCAGTGCATTAGACCACAGCACCACACCAGGACTCCTTAAGCATCATTGTTGTTGTGAAGTACCGTTGAGTCGGTTCTGACCCCTAGTGACCCTGTATAGGGTTTCCGAGGAGCATCTGGTGAGCTTGAACTGCTGACCTCGCAGTTCAAACGGCTTTGCAGTCTGACACATTAACCCACAGCGCCACACCAGGACGCCTTAAGCATCACAGTAGAAGTGGAATGGTATGAGGATAAGTCGAAAGCATTGCTACAATCCCAGTCCTTGGTATATACCCTAGAGAAATAAGAACAGGAACACAAATAGATGTATGCACCCCTGTGTCCATCACAGTACTATTAATAACTCCAAAAAGGTGGAAAGAACTTAAATGCTCATCAGTGGAAGAATGGATAAACCATGGTACATGCGCACCGTGGAATACTATGTAACGTAAAAGAACAATGAGGGGTCTGGGAAACATCTCATTAGATGGGTGAACCTGAAAGTCCTTGTGCTGGGTGAAATATGTCAATCACAAAAGGACAAACACTGTATGAGATCACTATTACAAAAAATCAAGAAAAGGTTTTCACACAAAAAGGAAACCTTTTCTGATGGGTAACAAAGCAGAAGTGGAAAGGAAGAGAAATTCCTAACTAGAGGGTAGATGTATATGAACTTGGCAATATATACTAACAGGGACATCGGTACAAAGTGATGGAGACAGAGGAAGACACTGGGAAGACTGCAAAGATAAATACAATCCTGCAGTAAAAGTGATTTTAGAGTGTATATATGGATAGACACACAGGCGGAACAGGTGTGAGAAGGAAAGAGAATATAACCATGATTATATATAGATTTGGGAGTCCTGGTGTGCTGCTTTGGGATAAAGCATGGCACAACCAGGTCAGTATGAACTGCAAAGTTGGTGGTTCAAATTCACTAGCTGCTCCTTAGAAACCCTATACGGGGTCACTATGAGTCGGAACCGACCTGAAGGCACATAACAACAAATGTATAGATTTGATTGAGGATATTTTTACATGGGTGTTTACCTATGCTGCAAATATACCCATGAATGTGATGAAACATGTTGTTGTTGTTTGGTGCCATCGAGTCAGTGCCAACTCATCGGACTCTATGCACAACAGAACGAAACACTGCCTGGTCCCACTCCATCCTCACAATCATTATTATGGTTGGGTCTATTATGCCGTTCGGACTCATTGGGGGTCTTCCTCTTTTTTGCTGGCCCTCCTCTTTACCCATCGTAATGTCCTTCTCCAGAGACCGATCCCTTCTGATAATGTGTCTGAAGTATGAGAGACGAAGTCTCAACTTCTTGACTTCTAAGGCGCATTCTGGCTGTACTTCTTCCTGCACAGATTTGTTTGTTTTTCCTGTAGTCCATGGTACTTTTAATATTCTTCTCCAGCACCATAACTCAACGGCATCAATTCTTCTATGGCCTTCCTTATTTGTTGTCTACGTGCATATGAGTCTACTGAAAATACCATGGCTTGGGTCAGATGCACCTTAGTCCTCAAAGTGACATGGTTGCTCTTGAATACTTTAAAGAGGTCTTGTGCAGCAGATTTGCCTAATTCAGTATGTGATGAAGCTTACAGGGGGCAAAACTATGAAAACTTCTTAGGCACAATCAAACACTGTGAGGAAATGAGTTGCTAGGCCTGGGGGTTCAGGGCTGTGGTCTCAGGGGACACCAAGGTTAATTGGCATAGCATAGTCCTCAAAGACAATTAAAAAAAATGTTTTATTGTGAATCATGTGATAGTTTACATGGGAGAACATTAGTTTTGCATTCATTCTATCGTATATTATTTCATTGCCATGGTTACAATCCCCTCCATTCATCATCAACCAACCAAAGGGTATACCCTGCAAGCCTGTGGCTCCCCCCCTCCCGCAACATCAGCACACAGCCCCTCTCCCTCTCTGGATCTAAAGTCTCCAGCTGCTCCATCTCTCCACGTCAAAGACAATGTTTTGCATCCCACTTCAGTGAGAAGTGACCGGGATTTCAAATGCACGTGAGTGGCCATCGAAGGTACAACTATTTGTCTTTTGCTGTCTGGAGCCAAGAAAAGTGAAGAAAATTGATGATGCATGGAGGCGATAAGCCCAATGGACTAATGGACCGCACGAGCATCAGTCTCCAGGAAGCTGAGACCAAAAAAACCTGACCGCCGCTACCAGCTGCTCTGAAAGGTTTCACATTAGAAAGAGAAAAATGTGGAATCAAACTCAGAATCATAGCAAAGACAGGCTTGCTGGTCAGATCGAACCTGGTGGAACCCTGAAACTGTGGCCTTCAGTCACCCTTCAGGTCGTGAACTGAACTCACCCTGTGGATGCATTTTCAGTTAAAGTACAGATAGGTCGGTAACAGGAAAATTAGCACTAAGGGAGTATGCACTTCTTAGAATAATCAACTATTTGAAATCAAAAGGGCAGTGTTTACCCAAGGACAGAGTACAGAAGGTTAAGGGAAAGAAGGAAGAATGGGAACAGGAAACACAGGGAGGAAGTGGGCTAAGTGATGCTGTGTTGTGGGCATTGTATGTAAGTGTTTATGAACTGTTACATAGAAAACTGCTTTTCTCTATGTTGTTCCGTGTCGTCAAATTGGTTCTGACAGCAGATGGTGGGTTTGAACCACCCATCTTGTGGTTAGCTGTCTAGTGCATATCATACAGTGCCACACCAAGACCCATTCACAGTACAGAAAAAAAGCATTGCTATGAAATAATAGAAACATTTATTAAACAAAAATACCAAAATGTGACGCTACTGTTCCTCGATATTCTTCCATCTAGGTTTACACACTTCCGAAGGTAATGTTTTCATTCCTCTAACCGTCCCCTACCGTCCCCTAAAGAATTCTGTGCCTTTTGATTTACACCATGTCAAAATGGCATTTTTGGCACCTTCAGGGACTCAAATCATGTTCCTTTGAAATATTCTTTGAGTTTGGGGAACAAAAATAATTCTTTAGGGGCAAGATTAAGGCTGTAGGTAGATGGAGTAAGGTTTCCCAAGGACAGTCCTTAGTATCCTCAAGGAAGGAGCAGGCACATTGTCCTGCTGGGAAAAAACTTCCCCCGTACAACTTTCTTGGCCTTTTTTCTGTCAATGCAAGTTTTAATTACTTTAAACTTCTTCATAATCAGTACCTACGATCTTCTGCATAAGGTCGCTATGAGTCGCTACCGACTCGATGGCACCTAACAACATGATCTTCTGTGTTCTTTGACAAAATCTATCAAGAGTACCCCTTTGGGATCCCAAATAACATTTATCATAATTCCTTCTGTAACCTAAATTCCCCTTCACCATGCAATCTGACATACTCATGGTCCTGGAGCTTAGGATGCGTACGTCTTGGAGAGCCAGGATTCTGCCTCATATTGGCATACCTGCCGATGTTCAGCATGTAAAAACACACTAGTCACACTTCACCTCTGTCATTGACTGCTCCTGTTGCTCCATCATTGTGGCTTAGCCAAACCTACACGGGCCACTTGGGGAGTATATGGACCTTTGTACTTCTAAAATTCACCCTGGAGATGCCATGTGGTAATCCTGAAGGGTCTCCAGAGTGAGTCCAGCTCCCTGTGACACACTGCTCTTTGTTCTGGGGCTGGACACTGCGTGTGCATAAAGACGTTGCTGGAGGAAGATGAGCAGGTCTTATTCAGAACCTCACATGATCCTACCCCTAGTTCCTCACCTAAGTGCAGAGCAGCTTTTCCTGGTCCCCACTGGGGCTGCTGCCCATGATGCTTCAAGCTCTCCTCTTCAATGGAGACATCCAGGCCAAAGATAGCTGTGGCTACAGCTGCAAGTACTGATGGTCCCTTACTCGAGTTTGCCGGAGGAGTGGGAGCCATCTAGTCTTCTGTAAGCCTATTACTGTGTAAAGGGATGGTTGCAGTCCTCTGTCAGCTGAACTCTCAGCGGTCAGGGCTCTCCTCCATTTGAGGGTCTCACCTTTTGGCACATGGGTGCATGCACAAGCACACATGAGCGCGTGCACCCTCTTTCTCACTTTGGAGATGACACACCTGTCGCTCACATCCTTACGTTTTGAGTTTCAGAGTCTCCCTTTCAGATCGCCCTCCTGCCATGCACGACCTTGTCTCCCAGGTTGGCAGGTCAGTTACACTTGACTGGCAGTTAGCAGGTGGGGCCTCATTCTATGTATGCAGGTAGGAGACCCCAGCTCTCGTGAGACATGTGTGTCCCATTCTGCCACACAACTGCTGCTCTTTCTGTGTCTGGTGACATGGATACTTTAACACTCTTTCTGTCTACAGCAGCATGTTGGGGGCGTTTCTACAGGCTTCTCTGTCTCCAGATCCCCAGCTCTCTTTCTTGGCTCTCTCTTTGCACTCAGACCCACATTTTGTAAGAGCAGACAGATCATCTTCCCAAATCCTTGTAGTTTCCAAGTCAGATCCTTCTAGCCTTTTCTCTTGCACTTGTCAACTTCCGCATCTCTTGATCTTTTACTACCCAGCAAATACTGACACCAGAAACCTTGAGGTGTTTAGTCTTCACTGCTTCTCCTCAAATTATTCCTAATCCAGCCTGACCCATGGATGCAACTCTTTGTAACTTGCCCTCCCAGATGCGTGGTTTCTGTTCTGTGTCTCCCGTTGTGTCGGTTAGGACAGACTAGGTTATGCTGCGGTAACAAATAATTTCAGCATCACAGTTTCCCGCTCATGGTACATATCCATCACTGGTCATCTGGGACTTTAATTTATCATAGTCACTCAGAGCTGAGGAAGCAGCCACCAACTTGAGTGTTGCCAGTTGTTGTGTCAGAGGGAAAGAGGACCCTGGAACGGCCCGGCTAGGCTTGATGCCACATTCCACTCCGACGTACGATTCACCAGCTAAACTGACACAGTGCCAGCCAATCTGGAAGGGAGGAGAACTGGAAAAGTCTGGCAAACAATACATAGACTTCATTCTCTCTTCATGTCAGAACAGCCCTCCCATTGTCTTAGACAAACAGAAAACCAATATTAGATGTTGGATCCTGGCTGACCCAAATGCATGGCTCCGCTCTTCTCCTTTGCCTCTCACTTACTTGCCCCTCTGCTCCAGAGAGCTGTGGCTGTCCAGTGTGAGGTCAGGAGGCCTGGTTCCCCAGCGCCTATCTGTACTTTTCTCTGTGTCTATCCATTTTGCCTTCAAAAAGTAGGATCTGGACAAATCAAGTTCTCAGGAGTCTTGAGCTAAATGTTTTCTGAGAAAAGAGGTAAATACATCAGACCCCGAGGGACGTCAGCAGCATTAATTCCCCTGTAGGTGGATTTTGGCAACTCTCCACTTTGAACGGCCTCAAGATGGCTCTCTGCAGGCTATCCCTCCCGCAGAGCCCCTCCCTGCTTCTTTCCCCTGTCTGCTCCCCCCACTGCACAACCCCTCTGTCTTACTAAAGCATTGGGTGGGATGGAGACCACTCATTGCTGCCCCGTGTACCCCTTATCCCTGTCTGCCCCCCACTGCACAACCCCTCTGTCTTACTAAAGCATTGGGTGGGATGGAGACCACTCATCGCTGCTGGAGGCTGGCCACCTCCTACTTTGGGGGTGCCAGCTCCTTTTGGGTGATGCCTACCTCTCTGACAGGCATTGGAAGGGACCTGGATCTATGTCCAATTTCCGATCAGCTGGATTCTCGAATGCCTGGGCTATGGCCATGAGGTGGAAGAGAAAGGCCCAGGAGTGTCTCTTGTGGACACCAGCAGGGCAGCTGAGAGGTGACCAGAGAGCCCCCTTCTGTCTATTTCTAGTACCAAACGGTGAATAGGGCAGGCCCCCCTGGGTGAGGCAAAGGCAGGCTGCTCAGGGGGACCAGGAGAGGGCATTGTGGTCCTCAGCCCAGGCTGTACCTCCCTATCCATCAAATTTGCATCCCTCACACCCGTCCTTTGCTAGAGTCCTACAGAGGCAGACAGCCACCACGTCTGTACCTCTGCTTGTTCATTGCATCTTTTGCCCCAGGTCAGTGTCCCTCCCTGCTCTCCCTGCCCCCCTCCCCCCCCCATACTTGGTCACGGTAAGAGAACAAACATGGATGCTCAGGGGCTGGCTGGGGTGAGGGAATGTGGCTGTTCTCAGCTAGACAGACTGGGGTTTTTATCTGTTCTCAGGCAACTCAGTTTCCTCATCTGTAAAATGGGCATGGCAACATAGTTTACAATTGTGAAGGTCTGTTGAGGGAATGCACTAAATGTTGCTGGTTAAGAGGTGACGATTGCTGTTACATTATCAGCCTGACTGGTCCCAGAGGGACCCTTGACATTCCCCCACCCCCTGGCCTGGGCAGACTGTGAGAGGAGGGTCCCATAGCCTCTGCACCACTCAGGGTCTTGAAATGTGCAGTTTGAATTGGAGCGCACTCTCCCCGCCCCCCCCCACCCCAAGGTCCCAGGAGGAGGTTAGGGTTGACGACACAGTTCGTATGGAGGCTGTTCTGAGACATCTGTCCAGCCTGCAGTCTGGGACCTCTCAGACCATCCCAGGGGGATATTGCAATCTTGCTGAACCCTTGCTGGCTGTGAGCATGCGGAGTGACCAGCAGGAGTTGAATGTGGCTAGATTTCTTCTAGGACCCATACACAGGGCAGGCATCATTTGTCTATATGGTGTAAAAGGGTCGTTGTTGTTGTTGTTACGTGCCGTCGAGTCGGGATCTGACTCATAGTGACCCTGTACAGGGTTTCCAAGGAGCAGCTGGTGAGTTAGAACTGCGGGCCTTAATGGCCCTCACCGACGTTGCAGTTTACCACATTAACCGGCAACACCACATCAGAAGTCCTTAAAGGGGTCAGGCAGGTTCAGATCCCAATTTGGTGATTGATTAACTGTGTGGTCCGGAAAGAGCCATTTTGCCTCTCTTAGCCTTACTCTCACCATCTGTGAAATGGGATTATGTCAGTGGTTAAGATGGTAGCTCTTGTGCGATGATGTGTGTCTGACAGGGAGGAGGCCATCAACAAGCAGCAATCCCTTGGGGTGCCCAACAGAGGTGTGTGCAATACCTTGGGGCACCTGTTTGGGTTTAGGGGTGTCGGTACTGGCACGTCATATGCATTGGTTCTCCCTGTGTTCCGGCCACCATGTTTCCTGTCCTCCTAAGCCTCTGCCAAGATTACATGACTCCTTTGGTTTCTGGCCCATGTGTGGATGCTGGCAGCCCCCGGGTCGGGATTGAGATACCTCTCCCATCTCCATCTTGGGCTAAAGCTCCAGCTGTCCCTTGGCCAGGTCTGAGTGTGGTCTGGTTTGGCCATCCATCACCTGCTCTTGCCTCCCATGGTGTCCTTCCTGCCCAGAGCAGAGGTGGACGGACGCTGTGTGTACAGCCTTGACTCTGCCCTTACATTGGGGCCATGGCCTTTCTGAGCTCGAGGGGCACAGTGCAGGGAGTGAGGGTCCACATTTTGACCTTTGGTACAGACTGTGGCTCAGAGCTAAGATCTCACCTAAGCTCTGGGCTGGGTCCTCTGATTGTCACCTCAGTGGGTCCCTGTTGCTGGGGCTGGTGCCAACTTGCTTGGCTGTAGCGTTGTTCATCATGGCTGCAAACAACAAAGGCCTTTTTCCTGGGGGGCTTCAACAGCACAGGCCTACTTTGAGGGGGCATGTTCTAGTGACCAGAGGGGTACCTGTAGTCCTAAAGGCTGCCGACCTTGGTCCAGCACTCTGAGGGGGAATCTCTCTTGATCACAAAGCCTACCAGATGGACCCAGCCCTTGTAAGATACCCAAGCCGCGGGCCTTGGCTCTGGGCTTCTGTGCACCTGACAAAGGCTTTCAAGGCTGAGGCATGCCATTCATGGGCTGTGATGCTGAGCAGGGCAGCATAGAGCCTGCCTCTGCCCATTCTTCTCATGGGACAGGCAGGCCTAGGTGGCCATGTCCTGAAGAGGAGGCTAGTAGGGGTGGGCAGTGCCGAGGAGAGGGACTGTCTGGAAGGGTTGGATCTCATTGTTAGGCATCCAGCAGAATCTGAATCCGTTCAGAACATTGCTGCCCTGGGTGTGCATGCACCGGAGTATGTGTGGATATGTGTGTGTGTGTGTGCGCACATGAAGAGGCTGGTTCAGATACCTGTGTTGTCTTGATCCATTTAGCAGGCTGGCAGTTAGTTCCAGCTGCTGCTCTGGACCCTCCTGGCCCCTGAACTTTGCTTGTGCTTCGCCACCCTGACGTCTTGGCTCAGAGCTGCATTCTTACAGACCTCTCCCCAGGCCCAGCGGGTTCGGCCCCTGCCAAGTGCTCCCGTCACGCATGCCTCCTTTGACTTACTTGATGATGTCTCTTAGAGATGGGGGTGGGGGCGCTGCCTGAAGTCGGGACTCAGTCTCTCTCTTCCCTGTTGTATCCTCAGTTCCAGAGATAGGGCAGTTTGTGGCGCACTCTACAGCCCCATTTTCTCTCTCCTGGTGGATATCCCTGGCCCCAGATGTGTGGTCCTGACCCTGGGTTGCTCAGAGGTCACTGGGTTGGTGTGGCCTTGTGATGGTGGTCCACGATGTGGCTGAGATCTAGACTGGGCCTCATCCTCGGTGTGCCCCTGGGCACTCAGTCTGGCCCCAGAGAGGTGAGGGCAGGGCTGGCTTGCTTGCCACTGCAGGGTTGACAGACGCCACAGAGTTTTGGGGTTCGGAGGTAGGAGAACCCTGTGAAGCCAGACACACAGGCAGAGGGATGGAAGGGCTGTGGGAGATTGGTTTGGGGCAAGCCCGGCCCTTCCTGGGCTGGTGTCTTTGTTGGTCAGAAGTGGTGCTTGGCCTTGACAAGCTGCAGACCTCCTGCCTCTGCGGATCACTGGTCCTTACCTTTGCTCTTTATACTGAGTCCTGATTCCTTCTCACCAGGCTTTCTTTGGGATACATACACTCTTTTTTCTGTCACTGACCCTCTTCACAGTTGGTGCTCTGATGGACCTGGGGTAAGGACCTTGTCTGTAAGGGGCGTGCTGACCCCTCCCTAGACAGTT
This sequence comes from Chrysochloris asiatica, assembly GCF_000296735.1. Classification (NCBI taxonomy): domain Eukaryota; kingdom Metazoa; phylum Chordata; class Mammalia; order Afrosoricida; family Chrysochloridae; genus Chrysochloris; species Chrysochloris asiatica. The sequence goes on along the minus strand of NW_006408716.1, from coordinate 5,434,286 downwards.
GTCCTTAGGACTCAGTGGGCCGTGCCCGTGGAGAACTCAGCTTGTGTCTGACATCACTGACCTGCTCAGTGAACAGGATGCAGTGTGCCCAGGGCAGAGTTGGAAATCCAGCTGGTCCTGGTGTCTTCGTGATGTGCACGAGGGCTGGAGAGCTTTGTCTTCTTGTCCCAATCATGCTGTGGCTCCAGGTGCGTTCCTGTCACGTTTCCCAAGAAAGGCTGACGTGCCCTGTGTGTCCTCATCACGCACTTGTACCATTGATTATACCACAGTAGAGCAGGGACGTTTTTTGCTTCAAGTTTCTCAGACTCATTTCTGCCTTCTAAGGGGATTGACTTCTACCTCGTCCCTCCTCTGTGGCCCAGCCCCACTCTCTGTGGCTGAGCCTGACCCATTGACCAGCACACACAGGGAGTCCCTCACACACCATTTCCATACTGCATTCCTGCATCTGTCTCAGGATAAGGCTAAGTCCTAAAGTATTGTTGCTGTGGTTTCAGCTCACATTTGTTGTTGTACTGTTGTTAAGTGTCGTTGAGTTGGTTCCAACTCATAGCAACCTGTATAGGGTTTCAGAGGCGTGGCTGGTGGGTTTGAACTGCTAATCTTGTGCTTATCCTACAGTGTCATTCCAAGATTCCTCAGTTCATATATGCACGGGTTTATTCCAGAGCAAGTGTGTTTTTAAAAACATATATATATATTTTTAAACTTTTTATTTATTGTGAATTGGGGAGTCCTGGTGTGGGACTACAGGATAATGCACTAGACCGAAAGGTCAGTTTGAGCAGCAAGGTTGGTGGTTCAAACTTACAAGCCGCTCCTCGGAAACCACCCTATACAGGGTTGCTATGAGTGGGAACAGACTCGATGTAATAACAACAACAACACATTGTGAATTGGGTGAAGGTTCAAAGAGCAAACCCGTTTTCCATTGAGCACTTGATGCACATCCCTGTTCATGTGACTGATTGTAACCCCGCAACATCACCTCACTTACTCCGCTTTCTCCCTGTGTTGTTTGTTTCCGTTCCTTTTTCTTTTCTACCCCTTCCTGCCTTCTGAACTGTGTTCTTGGGCAAATGCTGCCTTTTTTAAAATCTCAAATGGTGGATTATTCTAAGGAGTGTGCCCCTTCTTGTATCCATTGCTCTTGTTCTCTTTATAAATCTGCGTATTGTGTGGTTAAACATTGAGCCATGGAGGGAGGACTTCAATTGCAGACCTGAAAGTTGACTGAGAGTCATAGTCTGAAGTACCACCAGCCTTTATCTGACCAGAAAGCCTGTTCTGTTTTATGACGTCTTTAAACATGCCATTGTGATCAGTGGATGGCTGCGGAGAAGTTCTCCCATCGATACACTTACCTTAGTCTCTCTCATTAGGGTGCCTTCAAAAAAAAGGTCCAAACAAAATAGTGGCTTCCGAGGGGCTCTGCTGGGACAGTTACATTCAAGGCTGAGAGGTGAACTCAGAAGATGATGGAGAATTTTTTCTTTTAATTCCAAAGTGGTAATCTGGTTAGATTTTCTTGAAGGACACAGGATGGTAGTGGAGCTTATTAGGAAGATACAAGAAAACTGAAAATTGCTCAGTGAGAAAAGGTCAGGAAAGGAGCCAAGGAATTCTGCCCCCATCACACCAATGAGCCCGTTCATTCCTCAAGGACCATAAGGGCTGACCTAGGAACATTTCACTGGGAAACCTTGTTCCTTCCACCCTACAGCCCTGGTCTTACACCTTAGCCGTCTTTTTGTTCCCCAAACTCCAAGGTCATCAAAAAGGAACCCAATTCGAGTCCCTTAAGGATGCCAAACTGCCATTTGGATTTAGTGTAAATTTACAAGCATAGAAGTGTTCAGCGAAAGGTTAGGGAGATGGAGACATCGTCTTCAGAAGTGTGCAGACACAGATGGGGAGGGTATGTTGAGAAATAATAGTGTCACGTTTTGATGTCTTTATTTCATATAAGTTTTTATGATTTTGTAGCATTACTTTTTGACTTACTCACTGTAAAAACCACCTGGGAGTCATGTCTGACTTTCCCAGGCTTCACAAGGGGAACAGAGAAACAAACTCAAAATCAGCCCAAGGCCAGTCCCTATGAAAGGGAGGTCAGACATGACCTCTTTATACTAATCTGATACCAACCATCCGTCCCACAGCACTCTCTGCTTCCCAGCTGGCTTGGATAATCCATTACAATGGCCACACAGAACTCATAACAATATTCATGATTGTGGGGTTCATTAGAGATGTGAACAGGGTACAATTCAGGATCAAAACCAACTCAGCATGAAGCAGTTGTCCAGTCAGGAACGCCTCTTGTCTGCCAGACTGCAGACACGCCTCACTCTTGTCTTTGGCTTCTAAAGCACATGTCCATGGACCTAGAGCCCGCAGCTCCTCTGTCTCTCCATGCCATTGCGTCTGCTTTCATCTCGGCCATCACCTCTGCTGTCACTCCATTTCTCTAGGTAGGCATCTCACGCTCCACTCATGCTCTTCCTTCATGATGGTCCTGTATTTCTTTTATGGACGCTTCTAAACATAGCTGGAAGGCAAAACTAACCAACCTCAGCCTTGGAGACCCACATACCTTATTTGTATGGTCCTACCCAATCTCTTGGTGGATAGAGGAACTGTATCAAGGAAATTCAAGGCATCCTACCCATGTACTGTTTCTGTCTTCTGCATCCCAGGAAGGACACTGGTGTTTGTGGAGGCTGACAGCATTTTCTACCCATCTGCTTTTTCAGTCACCTGGGCAGCATTTACAGCCAGTCAGAATGTCCCCGAGGCAGGCAGGTGGTGGGTTGGTATGTCTTTTCCACTGTAGTCTCCTGTGGTGCTTGGAGCTGGGGACTGGGTGGGATTCTGTGACCAGCTCAGTATGTCCTGCAACACACAGAGTTAAGCAGGGAGGGGAGGAAGGGCCAATTGCTGAGGGAACTGGAAGGCTGGGTAGGCAAGCCAGAACTCTCCTTCCCTGCTTTCGCCACTCCCTTTATACTTGGCCTTTGCCAGGGGCCTCTTCCCACTCACTCCTACAGTTCCAGCTAGTTGGGACCCATACCGTTACTTCCTCATTGGCTCCTGCCCCTGTTTTCCTGTCCAGGCCACTGTTAGTTTCTGTGGAAAGCCCCTCAATGACTTCCCACTGGATTAAGAATACCAACCCCCCTCCGCACCACACACACACAACCTATGGTTAGAGACTGCAAAATCCCAGTGCCCCATGCGGACCGCCCTCTCGTGCCTCACTGGTGGCTCTCGGGTCCACGTTCTGCCCTAGTAAACTGGCCTTGCTCCCGTGCCTCCAGCAGGCCAGGTACATGCCTGCCCCAGGACCTTGCCTTAGCTAGGTGTTCCTTCTGGGAACCTCTTCATATGACTGCTGCGGATCCCTGGGAAGCCCGGCTGATGGGGTTGGGCTGCCTGATGCTTCCTGGGTGTTGGGTATAAACCAGGACCTGGGTTTCTATTTGTGATTTCCATCTTGGAGCCTCGGCCTCCATGTGTGTGAAATGAGGGCAGCATTGTCCTGCCAGTAGCTTCTCCCAGGCTCCAGTGTACTTGGGCTTCTAGACTGGGGAAGGCAGGAGCCCTGCAGGTCTGGGTCAGAGACTCAGCTTGCTGTGAGAGGCACAGGCATTATTACTGTTTCAGGAACCGGTGAAAAGTGCCTACCTGCAAGGCCGCAGCTGCCCCGCCATCCTTGCGGAAACACAGTTGCCAAGAGCCCGCCGCCTCATCGTCAGTGACCACGCCTCCCCGTTCTTTCATCATTGCTGTAGCCCCCGAATAGCTCCCTGTGGGGTTTGTGAGTGCAGGGGCACGAGCTGCTGACCCAGAATTCCCAGCACCTCTGGTGGGACTGTGGCACAGCGGGTTAATGCGCTAGACTGCAAGGTTGGTTTGAACCGCAAGTCGATGGTTCAAGCTCACCAGTCGCTTTTCAAACCCCGTACAGGGTCACTATGGGTTGGAACCGACTCTGGCATTTCACAACAACAACAACATTGTGGTGGGACCCGGCACATGCAAGGGTGAGTGAGTGTTTCTTGAGTGCCTGGACCCATGGCGTCCACCCTGTGTGTACATATGCAGGTATGCTAATACATGGTAAACCATACACATGCATGCCCAGGTGAGCTCACAGTGCATATCTGCCAATGCACATGACTCTTGGAGGGTGGCAGAGACCCCAGAGGCGGATGGGTTTAGAGATCTTTTCTCTTGGGTGGGTTATCCTTGGAGGAGCCTGTTGTTGGTTTACCTGAGAGATGCAACAAGGAGCCCCTCCTCTCCCCGTCCCCTGATCCCTTCCCTACACACACCTACTGTTGGAAGGTAGCGGAGCCATGGCGCTCTCAGCATGTGGACTGTCTGCCTCTCATGGCTTGTGAGGAGGTTGTTACGTGTTTGCAGAAATTATAGGTTGGACTACCTACTTAAGAATGCCATTCCCAGCCTCACATTAGAGATCTCTGCCACTGGTTTGAAATTGTCCTGCATATTAGTCATGCAGTAGCCAGAAACCTATACAGGCTTAAGCACCTTATTAGGTCTGACAGCACTAAACAGTGACAGTTAGAGCATGTAATGGAGGAGTCCAGAGAATGCAGATACCTTCAGGTATGGCTGGACCCAGGGGCGCAGGTGGTGTTCACGGGACATCTCACACCTTACCTCTGCTCTGTCCTGGTGGAGTCCACAGCTGTCTAGCCCCACGGGAGGAGGGGATTCTTTTACCAGGAGCCTTACAAACATTCCAGCGCTGACTCTCCTAGGCCTGGCGTGGGTGACTTGCTGCTTTCTGACCCCAGTGCCTGATTGGCCAGGTTGGAGTGACTGGGAGCGCCTGGGGCCCAGCAGATTTGGGGATGTCCCCTGAAGAAGGGTGAGGGAGAGGAGGGGTGTTCTCACCTGTTCTGTGGTCTTCATGGGATATAGAGTTAGCATGTCACAAACACTGAGGTGTTTCTCAACACAGAGGCCCTGCCTGGTGCAGACAGCACTTCTCTGTGAATACTGGATCAGTGCACCCCATTGGGGAACTGAAGCCTTGGGTGACAAGATGTTGCTGCTACACAGTGAGCACTAGGAGACCCCAGGCTGGATGGACTCGAAACTTCTGTCAGGGGCAGAGAAAGCAGGGAAGGAGCTGGGTCTTGAGCTTGATAAGGTGTGTGCGGGAGCACAGGCTCGTCATTAGGGATGGCTGGTGCGGGGGCACTGGTGTGGGTGCCCCCATGGCTCTGGGATTGGGAAGTACACTCCACGAAGGGCAGAGTGAGAGAAGCTATGTGCTCTGGGGACAGAGAGAGAGAAGCGTGAGAGCCAGCCTGGTGGGGCAGGGACTGTAGGTTGAGGAGAGGGGCACCTGGAAGGTTGTGGGGTCCCTGTTAGTAGGGATCTGTCTTTTCATCCCAAGTTCTGACAGGAGGTTGACCTTTCCCTCCCCGGATCCTATGCCTGTCAGCAGTGTCTATCCCCAAGGTGGCCCACAGGAACCCCTGGCATGCCCTGTGTGGATGGCCTTGCTTCTGGAATACTTCCCATGGCTGCCTGCCTTGGTGGTGGGAGAAGGCACTGGGTCTTGACTGTGTTCATCTGGCCCCATTTTATATACAGTCATAACCCCCACCCAAGCTATTCCCAACTGGTCCCTGTCTACCCTGTCTTTCCCGTCCTCAGCCAACCCTCCATGGGCCTCGGCCCCTTCCTCCTGATGGCCAGCAGGGGCAGCCTCTGAGACTAACGTCTTGGTTCCCTGGGAGGGGAGCTGTTCTTGTCTGGCGTGGCTACGGCTGGTCACTGTGTCCTGGGCCGACTTCTGTTTATCCTTCTGCTAAGGGGGGTCACTATTTGGGGCTGCTGTGGATCTTGGGACAGTCCGACACATAGTCCTAGGACTGCAGGAAGAGAGTCTGCCTTATCCCGAAGGGCCTGCTCCCCTGCCTCCAAGCAGCCAGCCTGCTCTGTAGACTCTGAACGGCTAATTGAATAGAAATTCTCTCGGTGCAGCGCAACAGCGCCTAGCCCTGCCTAATCTCGTTACCAAGTCCCCTGACAGTCTCATTAGGCGGCTGGCTGCTTTGCGAGGTTTATCTCTGCTACGGGGTAGTCAGGGCCTTGGAGGCTGGACCCAGGGCCAGCCCCCTCCTACCTGCCCTCTAAACACAGGTCCAGTAGAGGTGAGGTGGCAGCATCTGCCGGCCACCACCAGTCCCTGTTTTAATCTGTTATGGTTTGCTGGACTTAATTATTTTAAAGTTATTAGCTTCAGCTGGAGAAGGCAGACGGTGGGGGTCTAGGAAGGCTGTGAACTTCTTTACAGGGGTGAGGTGAGCAGGGTTTGAGGGCATAGTTTGCAGCCTGGCAGATACCTTCTCTTGGAGCGCCTAGGCAGGCTGTACCCAGCAGTGAGGGACTGGCTTTCCTGATGCCCACTCCGTACCCTACAGATGTGGAGCTGGCTGTGGCAGGCACAGACAAATGGGCCAAGAGTGTGTTCTGTGCTCCAAGAGAAAGGAGCCCAGCCTAGCAAGATGAGGGGACACAGAGGTAGTGCCTAATCTAGCCTGGGCTTAGGAGCAACTAGGGGAGACTTCCTGGGGGAGGTGGCTCCTGATATGCATCTTAGGTGTGAAGTGAGAAGTTTATCAGTGAAGAGAGGGCGTCAGGGAACTCTGGGGAATGGAACAGTTTGTGCAAAGGCACAGAGGTGCCAGCTGGCCAGATCTGTGAGGGAGTGTGATCTGTCAGGCTAGCTGGACATAGGTGGAGAGGTCAGATGAAGTCAGCAAGGGTGTAAGGGTTTCTCTGTGATTCCCACCAATGGAGCCCTCAAAGAAGGTGGGGATGTGGGCTGTGGACCACGAGAGGGTATCTCTGCAAGTATGCTCCTGGCTTAGGGGTGGGTCTTGCGTTATGAGGAGAGAGACCATGGGGTAGGGGAACCTGAAGCAACAATCAGTTTGCTCCTTTTGGCCCCGGCTCCCACTGCTCTCTCAATAGTGGGTCTCAGCAGTGGCAGTAGAACTCTGGACTTCTTGAGGGCCGGGTGGGTCTTGTTCTTGAGAACCCCAGAGACAGAATAGTCCATTTCACATGGCTATGACCACCTCCATTGGCTGCCCCTCCACCTTCTCTGCTGGGGCCACAAGCGCCCGGTGTTTTAGAGGAGGGGCAGATGACAATGTCAGGACATTCAGGGGCTGGGGGAGTTGGCCGCACAGCCTCAGATTCACCCAAAATCATCTAGATGGTAGATCTGATAGTGTGGGCTCCTCTCTCTCTCCTTCCACCTAGGGTGCCTCTGCTCCCACCTTTTTCTTGTTGTTGTTAGGTGCTGTGAGTCAGCTCTGACTCATAGAGATCCTGTGAGCAGTAAAACAGAACACTGCCTGAGGCCTTCCTCCTTTTTTGCTGACCCTCCACTTTACCAAGCATGATGTCTTTCTCCAGGGACGGTCCCTGCTGACATGTCCAAAGTATGAAAGTTGAAGTCTTACCATCCTGGCTTCTAAGGAGAACTCTGGTTGTACTTCTTCCAACACAGATTGGTTTGTTCTTCTGGCAGTCCATTGTGCTTTTAATATTCTTCACCACCATCATTCAGATGCATTGATTCTTCTGCAGTCTTCCTTATTTATTGTCCAACTTTCACATGCATATGAGGTGATTGAAAATAGCATGGCTTGGGTCGGGTGCGCCTTAATCCTCAAAGTGACATCTTTGCTCTTGAATATTTTTAAAGGTCTTTTGCAGTAGATTTGCTTAATGTAATACGTCAAATGCCTTTTTTGACTACTGCTTTCCTGAGTATTGATAGTGGATCCAAGTAAAAAGAAGTCTTTGACAATGTCAGTCGTTTCTAAATTTATCATGATTTTATTTATTGGTCCAATTCTGAGGATTTTTGTTTTGTTTACATTGAGGTGCAATACATACAGAAGGCTATAATCGTTGATCTTCATCCACAAATACTTCAAGTCCTCTTGGCTTCTAGTAAGCAAGACTATAGTGTCATCTTCATATAGAAGGTTGTGTTAATCAGTCTTCCTCCAATCCATTTTCTTGGATTATTTGCAAGGTTGACAGTTCAAACCCCCAGCTGCTCCTTGGAAGGCCTATACATGGTAACTATTGAGTTGAAATGGACTTTATGGCACTTAACAACAACAACAACAACATATAGAGCAAGGACTAGTCCTTCATGATGGAGAGATGGGTGTTGAGGGCTGGGCCTAGCCTGCAGTTGAACTTGGCTAATAGACACTTTTTACTATTGATCGCCTTTACTATGTGTAATGGTTAGGGTTTTGTGTCAACTTGACTTGGCCAGGATTTCCAGAGGTTTGGCAGTTGGGGTGTGCTTATTCCTATGGTGATGAAACCTAATACAGGCATAGTTAGCTCTGTGATGAGCAGCTATGAGCAGCGAATCTACTAAAGGGATGTTTCCTTGGGGGTGTGGCCTGCTCCCAATATAATGGACTTGCAGGAGGCACTCTCTCCCTCTTCTTCTGGGGATCTGGGACTCTGCAATTGTAAGCCTCTTAATAAACTTCTCTCTCTCTCTAAATAATATATGCTTCACTGGCTTTGCTTCTGTAGACACTATGCTTCGGCCATGTCCCCGCATCTCAGATTGAAATGCACGCTTTTATTCTATAAGACAAGTCTTGGGTTGAGCTGTAAGCCTTCATCTGGTGTGTATCCCACTCTGAGACTCCTTGGTTCTCCATGTCACAGAGCTCTGTGGTCTGACAGAGAGGGGATACAGAGAGTCAGACAACTTTGAGACTGGTGTCTCCAGAAAGGACATTCCTTCATGTTGGTGATTTGAGCACCACATTCCTGCCTGGTCCAGGATGCCTGGACCACCAGATGCCACGTGCACCTGACTAACTGAAGATGACTCATCCGGCTCCACCAAGAACACTTCCTTCTCTCCTATCAGTAACGTCAGAACCATGAAGCAGTGGGCTGTGTATGTTCTAATTAATATTTTTTACAGTAACTTAAAAAAAAACCCACAAAACCCTCAAGATATTGGTTTTCTTTTCATTAGTGAGATGGTACCAGGCAGTAAAGCCCACTGTCTTTTTATAATCGGGTTTAAATTGTTTTAATTATACAGCCCATATTCTCTCAGTACATACCATCTCTGTGAGTTAATGGGCTTTGAAATCTTCCTTTGTTGCATACACTGTAGATAAGGAACTTTTTTTATTTTTTTTTTTGGGTAAATGATGAATTTTATATATAGAAATCCAGAAAATTAGCTATGAGGTAGCTTAAGATGAGTTTTGGGAAAATCTGTTACGATAGAAGGTAGTGAATACATGTCTGCAGAAAGGCCAACCTCAGACTCCTGGGCTGAAATGTGAGCATCTCACTAGTTCCAGGGCAGGGCTCAAAGAGAATGAGAAACAAGTACTTCCAGAAGGTTTCTGTGACTGCGAGGTTGCTGGAGAAATTCCTCCGTTGACCCTTCGGTGAGGATGCTAGAGGCGAATGCCCATCCATCCATCCATTCACTCATCCGTTTCTTAAGTGCCTACTCTACACTTGGTCTTGAGGCTCCACAGTCAGGAAAGCCAGGATCTGTGTTCTTAAAGAGCTGGGCTTTCCAGAGAAACCAGTGTTTACAGTGTACGTGTTGCTGTTGTATGATATCGAGTCAGTTCTGACACATAGTGATTGTTTAGGATTTCCCAGCGCAGCTGCTGGGTCTGAACTGCTGACTTGTGCTTAGCAATCCAGTGCTTATCCTACAGCACCACACCAGGACTCCCATAGGATACATATTGTTGTTAAGTGCCGTTGAGACGGATGTGATTTATAGCAAACCTGTATAGGGTTTCCGAGGAGCAGCTGGTTAGTTTTGAACCGCCGACCTTGTGGTTCACAGCCCAGTGCTGATTCTGCAGCAGCACACCACGAGTCAGTGCATATATAGAACACTCCTACGGTGGTTTACTGCTTTTAAGTTGACTCTGACTCGAGGCGACATAACGTATGACTGAACAAGATGGTGCCCAGCCCTCTGTCATCATCATGACCTGTGATTGTGTCAAGAGTCCAGCGTTGTAACCCCTGTACCATTCGTCTCACTGAGGCTCCCCCTCCTCCTCACTGGCCTCCTGCGACACCAGACATGATGTCCTCCTCCAGAGATGGAGCTCTCCTGACGATGTGTCCAAAGCATATGAATTGGGCAGTGTTCTATTGTAACTTAGAAGGTTTTCATTGGCTAGTTTTGGAACTAGACCACCAGGTTTTTCTTCCAATCTTCACATGATGTTGTTAAGTGCCCTGGCGTTGGTTGCGAATCATAGCGATCCTGTATAGGATTTCCAAGGGAGTGGCTGGTGAGTTTGAACTGCCGACCTGCAGTTTAAACTGACTTTGAGGATGACTACTTATCCTATGGCATCAACCAGGACTCCAGTTCTCACATGTTGTTGTTGTTAGGTGCCATGGAGTCAGTACCGATTGCTCCAGTGGTGAGGATTTTTGTTTTCTTTACACTGAGATGCAATCCATACTGAGGGCTGTGCGCTTTGATCTTCATCAGTAAATGTTTTCAGTCCTCTTTACTTT
>NW_006408716.1:5416772-5421539 GCF_000296735.1 Chrysochloris asiatica | reverse complement strand
AGAGCTCTTCACCAGCTGCTGCTCAGAAACAAATGTAGTATATGTATAATACATTGACCAGTAACAACATGAAGGAGGTGGGTGAAAGAAAAATTGTTGTGGACTACAAAAATGATGTTCAGTGGTAAAGTGGTAATGATAACAATGTATTGCTTGGTTTAGAGCATTAATAGATGTACTATGTATAAGAATACAGGAAGTCCTGGGTTATGAACATCCATTTTATAGATAATTCTTACTTGCCCTTTGAAACAACTGAACCAACTCCTATTTGCAACAAATTTTTCATCAAATCACATTCATTTGCTGTACAGCAACTTTTAAGCCATTAAAAAGGCTTGAAGGCTTTTCTTACACTGTTGTTGTTGTTGTTGTTAAGTGCTGTTGAGTCAATTCCGACCCATAGCGACCCTATATAGGGTTTCTGAGGAGCAGCTGGTGAGCTTGAACTGCCAACCTTGCAGTTCAAACGGCTTTGCAGTCTGGTGCATTAACCCACAGTGCCACACCAGGACGCCATAGGACCTTTTAAATGTTATTAAGTGTTGTCGAGGTGCTTCCGACTCTTAGCCACCCTGTATGGGGTTTCTGAGGAGGTGGGTTTGAACCGCTGATCTTGTTAGCAGCCAAGTGCTTCTCCTATAGTATCAAACCAAGACTCCAATGAGTAAGTTGTTAAGTACTGTGGAGTCAGTTGTGACTTGTAGTGACCCTTTTATAGGATTTCTGTGGTGTGGCTGGTGGGCTTGAACTGCAGTTAAGCTCTTACCCTACAGAGCCATACCAGGTCTCCAAAGAGTAAGTTATTGTTAAGGGCCGTGGAGTCAATTCTGACTCATAGTGACCTTGTATAAGGTTTCCAGGAGCATCTGGTGGGTTTGAACCGCCAGTCTTGTAGTTTGCAGTTCAGTGCTGATTCTATAGTACCACAAGAGGTCTCCAAAATGGTAAGAGCTTTTAAATGGTAAGTACTTCTTTGGACCGGGGCTCCTGAGCAGGGCTCAAAGCTGGTCCACTGAATACTGAAACCAGCGTGACTGGGGAGAAAACAAAAGGAGGCTTGAAACATACAGCTGCCCTCCCTCACTACCACCCCTGTGGTGGGAAGGCCTACAGCTTTATAAGCCCTCTCATCTTCCAACCTCAAGCTCCGACCTTCTTCCTGTCCTATGGCAGAACTTCAAGAATCAGGGCCCTCAGCAGGTTCAGAAATCTCATCATAGAATCGCAGGCGAAGACTCCCTGTGGTTAACCCCAGAGCCAAAGCTCTAACTCTAGATTTCTCTGAACGACAACTCTGGACACAGAGCTCCCTACCTGGAAACTCCAGTGTGCTGGTCCCCAGACCTTCTCAGAGAAGGTCTCCATTGTAGACCCCAGAGCCAGTGCCTTCTGGGTCAGAACCTCTCTAGAGCGTCCAGTCTAGTGCCCAACTCTGGGCTTCATGTATGTGGTGGGGTGGGCAGTGTGGCAATGTGGTGACATGGGCCATGCATGAGACCCCGCTCTGGCGAGATCACCTGTGGTCAGGCTGATGGCCCACGGCCAGGGGCACTACCTCCACAGGTATAACTACGGAGCCCACAGCAAGAGACCACACAGTACACATGGGATTGAGGTGTGGGATACAAGTTCTCCCATTGTGCCTGGTATTTCTAGCTAACGAGGGATTCTGTGGCCCTGGCAGCTATAACAAGGTGAGTGCTCAGGCTGAGGGGACGAGGGGCTGTTGGTTGGGAGGCTGCCCACCCTCAGCTGCAGAAAGGTGACTTTTAAAACCCTTTAGGTGATTGTTTACACTGGGCAGGTCCTTCTGGAAATAGAGCGGGGACAGGCACAGGAACTTCTTGAATGGAATGGACCAAAACGGAACCTGAGCTCACTCTTCCTGTCTTGCCAGGTTGCTGAGTTGGGCAACCGGGGGATGAACCAGGTGTCATCTGCAGACCTCTGTGTCAGCTGTAAGATTTTCTCTTTCTCCCTAGAGTATCCCACCCCCTTACTTTTGTGTCGTGGGGACTTACGTTGAAAGGACAGGTATGGAGAGACCTGGAGGTGACACTTTAAGTGAAACCTGAAGGATAGAAGAACTTTGGCAGGCAAGGGCATGCGGCAGCAATCGGTGTGGGGAGCACTGTGTGCTCTGTGCCCAAGAGGACATACACTCAGGCACCAGGGTCCAAGACCGGGAGTGTGAGGGAGCTGTGGGCATGACGAGTCTAGGGGTGTGTGTCCACCTTGTGGGCAGAGGGCATCTCTGAGTGTTTACACTGGACACATCTGCTTTAGGAACTGCGCGGGAGAGGCCAGCTGAGCGGGTCTATTGTGAGGGCTAGGGAGTATTGGGGTTTCCTCCTCCAGGCTGCCCCAGAGGCTCAGCGAGCAGGGGACTCTTTGCTGTCCGTTTCTTGTCCCCCACCTTCTGTCTCTCCTCCCACCCTTCTTCCTTTTCTTCCTTTCTAGATCTTAGTTTTATCAAAGGCTTATACACGCACAGACTTTAGAAGACCCGCAGCCCCTGCCCTATGCTTCCCTGGGAAGCAGTGTCTGTCCCTGCTCTATCTCAGCAGATGGTTGGTGTTGGCCTCACAGAGCACAGCTCTGCTGCTCACCTGGACTTTCCAGAGGAGCTGCCTGTGGCTGTGTCGTGCCAGCTCCTCCTTTCTCACCCCCTGCTCACCTTCCTCTTTCTAGATCCAGTGTTGTCTTCGCTGTGCACGGTCAGTTGGCTAGCTCAGCGAGGTGTTTGCCAGGCTGTGTCAGTGCGGAGCTGAACTGCCGGGGGACACCTTTGCCTCTTCAGTACGTTGCTTTGTCTCCCTGGAGTTAATGATAGACTTTTAATGATGGTTTGGAATTTTGCTTTCCATGGTTTGGTCACCAGATCATCCCCATGCTTTCTGCTGCTGTCGGACGCCCACTGGCCTGCTCATTCACGCTGGGGTAGTTTTGTGTCACCTTCTTCATACGTCTTGTCTCCTCTGATGCCCTACCCTGGCTGCAGTAGACATTCTTCTTCCTTAGGCTCTGCCCAACGTCCCCACCCCAGGCAGGTCCTCTCTTACCCCTGTTACAGCTCCATCTGCTCCCTGGACCCAACCCCTGGCTCACCTGAGCTCTCCATGCTGTTTGGTTTTTCTACATAGGACATTTTTCTGTCTAATAAGCCATTAATCAAGATTACTTGCCTTGTTTATTGTTTGTCCCCCATCTTAAGCATAAACTTCAGGGGGCAGGGACTTCTGTCTTTTGGCATCCCCATGCCTGGCATGGGGCCAGCACTCAGAGCTGCCCCGTGTGTGTGGGTTGGATGAACAAACGCCTCCCTGTGAATGTGTTCTAGGCCCAGGGCAGAGTGTGTCCTGAGACCTCCTCTGGCCTGCTGGCTCTTCCTCTGGCGGGCTCACTTCATTTTCTGTTCCCCTGGGTTACTCACGTCCCTCACAAGGTGTGACCAGGCCTCCTTGTGGCCCCACCTGCTTCTCAGTGTGGGGTCCATGAGGCCCAAGGCTTTGCCCAGGTGCACCCTGTCTGCCAGACCTAGCTGTGAAGGCAGTGGGCATGCTGCACCCCTGGGAACAGCAGATTCATTAGCATAGCTGGAGTTATATGGCCAGCTCAGCAAGGTGCCTTTACCTGTCAGGCCGGGGTTCAGTGCTGGGGGTGTGGTGGGGGGGTGGGTAGGATTGCTGAGTCCACCCCCCAAAGGTGCCTAGCCCAGCTTCAATGAGACCTCCTGTTTCGGCCAGCCTCAGTGTCCTCTGCAGCCCCATGCCTTCCTTCCTGGTCCCCTTCTTCCCTGCAGCCCCCCAAGAAAGCTTGTCTTGGCAATGCAGTATTCCAAGGAGGCTCCTGAGGAGAGACCCTGGAGTGTCAGTGTGGGCGGCATCTGTCTGTGGTGGGTGTTGGACAGGGTAGGCATGGGGAACCAGTGAGAGGAATCGCGCTGGTTTTGGGCCAGACTTATTGGTTTTGGGTCTGAATCCCAGCCCTGCCGCTTACCAGCTTTTGACCTTGAATAACTTAAACTCACTGAGCTTCACTTTCCCTAATCCATCAAACAAGGGTAAAAGTAGAAGCTGCCACCCAGGGTTCCTGTGTGAATGAAATGAAAACAGGATGTACCTGGCTGGGAGGTGCTCACTGGAGATGGCCCGTGCCCATCCCCAGCATGCATCAGAGTGGCAAGCACAAGCTCCTACTAGATACTAGGCCCTCTGAGGCATGAGGGGATCTTCCAGAAGCTGGCAGTAGGGAGTGGAGCACAGGGAGAGCCATTCGAGAAGTGATGAAGGAGTAGGCAGACTTGGAAGTTCAGATATGAGTGGACCTGGGCCAGCCTGGGCAAAGCAGAGAGGCCTGTGGTGTTGTGTTTGGAAGCAGAGAGCAGGAGAGGGACCTGTGGATGGAGTCATAGGCCACAGTCATAGTGTTCTTATGGCAGGTTGGCCCTTCATAGAGGCTGTGGACTTGTGGACCTCTATGGAGGGCAGTGCTGTGGACGTCTGACAATGGGAGGTGTGTAGTAAATTTCCTGAATGAACACTAGTCCAAGTTCCCTCGGTTGTAATCACAAGAATCCATCTTAGCTTGGCCTTTGCTTAAAGGAGATTCAGGACAGACTAAATCCAAGGCCTTCAGACTCTCTGTGGCCATGTTTGACTTCATTCTGCAAGGCTCCTGCTTTAACTCAGTCACTCTTCCTAGGTCAACACAAATAACCCGAGCGAGACCATGTGTGTTCTTACATACTCCAAGGGAGAGGGT
>NW_006408716.1:5408066-5415864 GCF_000296735.1 Chrysochloris asiatica | reverse complement strand
TCAGAACACATGCTTACCCATGAACACAAATAGCCCTATCGAGACCATGTGTGTTCTTACATACTCCAAGGGAGAGGGTGTCAGAACACATGCTTACCCATGCACCACTCGGTGTTACCAGGCATGGGGGAGTCCTGATGGGCCCATCTTGGTTCAAGTGTCTTACTCCTCTCCTCTCAGGAACCACATGGAATTGGAGGATAATGTTCCCAAAGGGAACAAATGAGAATGAGTCAATGAGCTGATTATTCAGAACTCTAGCTATCAGGCCACCACCCAGAAGACTTCTGACCCAGGCTTGGCTGTCCTCACTGTGCTGTTTTCAGAACATCCACAGGTGGGTGGGAGTCCTGGTGTGGCGCTGCAGGATAAGCATTGGACTGCAAGGTTGGTTTGAACTGCAACTTCGGTGGTTCAAATCCATCAGCCACTCTCCAGAAACCCTGTACGGGGTCACTATGAGTCAGAACCGATTTGAAGGCACTTTAATAATAACAAGGAGCTCTGGTAGCTTAATGGTTACGAATCGGACTGCTAACCTCAAGGTCGGCAGTTCGAAACTACCAGCCGTTCCACAGGAGAAAGATGAGGCGTTCTGGTCCTGTAAAGATTGACAGCCTCGGAAGCCTTGTGCAGGGTCGCTATGGGTCGGAATGGACTCCACGGTACTTAACAACAACAACACCAACAGGTGGGTGGGCTCTGGGGGTGAGTGGGGAGGATGGGGTATTGGGTCTCCCCTATACATGGGGTGTTCACTTGTCACCTTCCCAGCCTGAGGCAGAGGTTGGATTAATGTCCTCTTTGTCTTGTTGGGCTTCTGAGGTAATGTAGCTGACTGCCCCTTACAGGGTGAAGTGTCTCTGCAGGGAAGCCCTGGCCACAGGCTCCTGGGCACACTGGGCTAGGATGAGTGTCCCCTGCTCCTGCACTGGACCAGTGGACCACATCGGAGGCAGCCTTGGACTGTCATTTCTGTTGCTCTGCCTGGATGGCCTGGTAGGTGGATGACCTGGTGGGCTCGCTGGGGGCCTCTTGTGATGGGGACAAGCGGCCCTCTTGGGTTGCTAGGCTTGTTGGCCAGTCAGTCAGCTAGAGGGTGGTCCCAGCAGCAGCAGTCAGCAGGGCTGTGTGTCAGGCTCTTTCTGGAAATATGGCACTCCTGACAAGAAATAAAACAAGTGTCTGAAACAATTTATAGCCATATTCCCATGGAGCCAGGCCTGACTGCTACTCGTGTTTGTCTCTTAGCAAATGAGGTTTGTCACCTAATCATTGCACTTTAGTGCCTGTTATGATAAACCAAGAGTCCTGGTGTGGCGCTGTGGGTTAATGCGCCAGACTGCAAAGCTGTTTGAATTATAAGGTCGGTGGTTCAAGCTCACCAGTTGCTCCTTGGAAACCCTATACAGGGTCGGAACCGACTCGACAACACTTAACAACAAATGATAAACCAGTCCTGGGGCCAGGCTGGGAGGGGGCTCATGGCACCTTGGGAATGGTGCTGGGAGCCAGTCCAACACTTCAGAGGTCTGGGGAGGCCTGGGGCAGTGTGGGTAGAAAGCAGCCCCTAGCCTCACAGTGCAGGAGGCCAGACCTGATGTTCGTATTTCTTCTTCAACTGCCAGCTTGACCTCTAGAAGAGCTCAGGAGTGAACAGGCTTGTGACTCTGCTTCATGCTTCATCCTGGGGGTCTTCCTCCATGCCCCCCTGTCTCTGAGATCATGGATCCTTCATTCCATTCCAAACCCTTCATTGTGTGATAGATAGGCTTTGGGCTTGGGATCACAGCACAGACTCACCTGGAGTCTGTGTACCTGACATGGTGTGCTCTGTGGTGTTTGTGTGTGTGTGTGTATGGATACACTTAAGGAGCTCTAGTGGATAAGGTGTTGGACCGCTAACAGCAAGGCTGCTGGTTGAGACCCACGAGCCACTCCATGGGAGAAACATGAAGCTGTGTGCTCCTGTGAAGCTTTAAAGACCAAGAAACCCTGTAGAGGGTCGCTAAGAGTTGGCATCAACTCTACGGCAGTGGGTTCGTCTTATTTTGTTGTTGTTGTTTGTATTTAGGAGCCCTGGTACAGTTAAGTGCTTGGACCTGGTGGTTTGCGTCTGTAAAAATTACAGCCTATGCCTGACTGCCCTATACAGTCATGATATTTGGAGTCAACTTGATGCACATAACAACGGTGTGTATATATTTTATTGTAAATGCTGTGAAAATCTCCTTTTTATACACACTGCCTAATAAGCCCATATAATAACTCTTTTAAAAGAGAGTTGTCTAAGGAGCTCTGGTAGCGTAGTGGTTATGAGTCTTGCTGTAACCTCAAGGTCAGCAGTTCGAATCTACCAGCTGTTCCGTAGGAGAAAGATGAGGCTTTCTGCTCCTGTAAAGATTTACAGCCTCAGAAACCCTATGTAGGGTTGCTTTGAGTTAGAACTGACTCCACGGCACATCACCATTACCAAGAGCGTGGTCTATAACTGACAAAGATTTCTGGAAGCTTTCCTGCCATTAATTCGGGCCAGCATTTGTAATCAGTAGGCATGACTGCTCCATGGTCTCTGTATTCTTCCCTCTTCTCAGACTGGACATGCCCCATGGAATGTCCACACTCAGCAGAACCTGGATTGGCCAACCTAAGGATCCTCCTAGGCTAAGGATAAGCCAGGTGCTTGATGCTGTTGTTGGTTCTGAGGAAACAAACCCTGTCTAGGGTTTCTGAGGAGCAGATGGTAGGTTTGAACCGCCGACCTTTTGGCTCGAAGTGACCTTTTGATCCAGCACATTATCCTGCAGCCCCTAAGCTAATGTAGTCGACACAGCTCCTTTGCGGGTAGTCAACCTTGGAGACGCATAAGGAATTTGAAGTCAGATTGTCCAGCTCCTGTCTCAGCCCGCCCCCTGTGAGGCCATGGGCATGGCTTGTCTTCATGCAGCTCCCAACAGTGTGCTGAGGGCCTCCTGCAAATCGGCCCTTGCGCTGTGTGCTGGGGGCTATAGCAGCGAACACGGGAGAGACCCCTGGGGCCTATTTTGTCATTTGTGAGCAGGGGCTGAGAACAGCTCCTCTCCGAGGCTGGTGAGGAATGAGATGAAGTAATAGCACATCTCAAATTGAGTTCTGCACGACTACCTCTCAGGAATGCTGGGGGAGAAGCAAGTCGGTGGTTGAACACCCAGTGGCCTGTTAGATTCTTCCCTTGAGATGTTGCCCCACACATCAGCCAAATGAAGACTTGAGAGGGCCTGCCATAAAGCAATCCTGTTGACTTCTGTGCACTCGGCACTTGCAGGCTCAGTTGAACGTGCAATGAGCTTCCTTTGGCAGAGCACCTATTAATGTTCTATATAATTATGGCTTCACAAAACCCATTTTTGGAAATGTCAGGGCAACATATGTCAAGTACCTCATGGAATGGCCAGCCCTGGGGAAGTGCTCAGTCACTACGATTCTGTCCCCAACACTGGATGTACTGAAGGAGGCATGGGGACCAGGCAGTCCCTGGCTGGCCACACATCAGTGAGGTATTGACAATAGATAGCATACACAGGCTGTAATGGTTGTACTAGTGAATGTTAAAGTGAGTTTCATTTTCAAAAGGGCAAGGAATGATTTCTCCCATGCTCTGCCAAAACAAGGACTTCATAAATATTGCAGCAGAGCACCAGGCACGTCTCCTGGTTGGGCAAGAACTCTGCAAAACACCCTCAAATAGCAAGCAGCTCCTTCCTCCTGAGTGACACGATTGTCCCCCTTAACAGAGAAACCTCTTGACAGGGTTACCTGCTGGCAGGTTGGGGCATGGCAATGGCTTTTACAGGCCACCTTCTAAAAGAGGTGCCTCACAGCCACCTACTGGGTGGGGTAGGGCGTCTCTGCAGATCCAGCCACATCGTCTATTTCTCAGCCACCTTCGCAGTCATGGACCCTCAGCTTTGGAAAATGGGACAATCATGCTGAACACCCTATGTGCTGCATTTCCCTCCTCTGTGTCACCGGAATCCAGCTCAGATGAACATCACAGCTGGGCTTCGAAGGGTAAATAGGAGTTTCTTGTGCAGTCCACAGGAGAAATCTATTCTAGGTAAAAAGTCTTGTTGTTGTTAAGTGCCATTGAGTTGGTTTTGACTCATAGTGACCCTGTATAGGGTTTCCGAGGAGCAACTGGTGGATTTGAATTGCCGGACTTGGGATTCAAACCAACCTTATGGTTCAGAACTGATCGTACAGCGCCACACCTGAAAATGTCTTCCCATGACATACTTGGTGACCGGGTAGAGCATATGGTAGGACCTAGTTATGAGTTGGGACCAACTCGACAGCTCTTAACAACAAGCGGATGACAGAAAATCGTTCCCACTCAGGCTTAGTAGGATCGTCGTGGGAGATCTGCTGCCTAAGCCTGAAGAGGTGCCTGGAAGGGAAGCATGGTGTGTGCAGAGGACAGGGTACTTCCCATCCCCACCCTCTGTGGAGAACTGGCTCATTTCATCCTGACAGACAGCAGCAGCAGTAAACGAGGGAGATGGAACATGTTATTTCAATTATATACTCTCACCACTTAATCATCATTTTAATTGATATGCGAGCAGGTGCTGTGAGCTTCAAAGCAGTTTAAGACAGGCACGCTTTCTGGAATCGGAGCACAGGTTGTTTCCTTCAATAGTCAATCAGATGAATGATCTGGGGCCAGAGATCAGGGGAAAGCAGCCTTTGCCCTGAGAGACGTAGACGGTGAGGGGACTGCCCTAGATGGACAGAGCACAGCATGAGAGAAGAGGAGCTCTGGTAGAGTAGTGGTTACGAGTTGGGCTGCTAAGCTCATGCTTAACACTTCAAAACTACAAGCAGTTCTGTGGGAGAGAGATGAAGTTTTCTGTCCCTGTAAAGATTTATTCCCTCAGAAACGCTATACAGGGTTGCTATGAGTCGGAATCGACTCCACGATGCACAACCGCCACCACCATAGGGGTCCTTGGAGTTCCGATGCTGTGGGATGATGCAATGGACTGCAGGGTTGGAGGTTCAAATTCACCAGTCACGTCTCAGTTGGAACTGACTCGATGGGTTGGAACTGACTCAATGGCATAGGGACCCTGTATAGGGTTGGAGGTTAAAATTCACTACACACTCCTAGGAAACCCTATACAGGGTTGTTATGAGTTGGAACTGACTCAGTGGCATTGGTGTGGTGCTGTAGGATAAATACTGGACTGCTAACCGAAAGGTTGGCAGTTCAAACCCACCAGCCACTCCTGGAAAACCCTGTACAGGGTCTCCATGAGTTGGAATCAAACCGAATGGCACACAACAACAACAGGATCACTATGAGTCCGAATCAGTTCAGTGACAAAGGTTTTATTTGAAAGGTGACAGAAGACAGATGGTTGGGGTGAGAGTGGGGGGAACAACATTGTAGGCACAGGGGCCGTGAGGATGCACAGCATCTTTTGTGCCTGAAAATGTATCCTGGCTTTTGCTTATTTTAAAAGCAGCACAAGGGCACCATCAGAATCTTAGAACACATCGAACAGCTCAGGAAAGTAAATCCAGGCTGACAGAACTCCCACCACGTGGAGAACTACTCCCAACATTTTGTCTTTTCAGATCCTTCTTCACACTGTAGGGCTCGCTATGTTGGCTTGCTTTGGTCTTTGACCTGAGCACTTTTATTTCTTTAAATTTCATAAATAATACACAAATACATCTGATTAAAAAGATCTCAGAAATAAAAGAAAATTCCCACTTCCCTCTCAGAGTGAACCGCTAAAATTAGGTCATTCCTTACTTCTACGGGTTCCCTCTATATTTACATGTAGCACGGGGTTTCCGAGTTGAGCTGCTAACTGCAAGTTCAGCAGTTCGAGCCCACAAGCCACCCTGTGCGAGAAAGATGAGACTTTCTGTTCCCGTAAAGATTTACAGTCTCAGAAACCCTATGTAACAGGGTTGCTGTGAGTCGGAACCAACTCCATGGTACGCATCAACAGCAATGTAGCACATACATAATGTAATACAGAGTTTTGCTTTGTTTGTGTGTATGTGTGCTTTGAATACATAAATAATGCTGACTATATGAATATGCAAATTATACAGTACCTTCCTCTTTTCACTCAGCAGTACGGCTTGGTGAGCTTGCCATGCTATTTCATCTAATAAATCCTTTGATAAACAATCCCATAGCATGTTTCCCTGTTAATAGACATTTAAGAGATGCCCCTGTTAATAAGATTTTATTTTTCACAATTGCAAGCAATATTACGATGAAAATTTTTATACATGCCTAGGAGTATTTTTCCAGGTGAATTCCAAGATGTGGAATCGCTTGACTGAACAGCACATACATTTCAGTTTTTAAGTAGCTGCTGCCAAATTGCCCTCCAGAAAGGCTGACTCGGTCTGCACTCCCACCCAGCTTTGTAAAAGGAACAGGAGAGCACCCACCCCTCACCTTCATGCCAGCACTTGATAGTATCAGCCTTTGACGGTTTTTCAGTCAGAAGGCTAATAGGTGGTACCTTCTAGTTATTTTACTCCGCGTTTCCCTAATTACAGATGACTCTTCTCATGCTACCTACAGAACATATGTCATCGTAGCAGATCATAATTGTTAGTGAAAATATTAGCATGTTTAACTTATTGATCCAAATAGTTCACTGCAAACATAATCCGCAATGACATTCTCCTCCAGTACAGTGCTTTGTGAATGCAAGGATGGGACCTTTGAGAACTATGTAGTTATATGTAACTCAAGACTGGCATCAGTTGACTCTTGGTGCCCACTAACTCAAGGACAGTTGGTTTTTCCTTTGGCTTTGCTGTACTTCTGGTTTTCTTGGCTGTTTGTGGATCTTCTTAAAGATGCTGGTGCTGAAAGGCTTTGGGCTTGGACAGTGGGCAGAGTGGAGTTTGCCCTCATGAAGGCTTTCTAGGGAGACGTAACCTGTGTGCAACCAATTACCATGAGACCCTTAAGCTCTGTAAACCAAAAACAACAACAACAACAAAAACAGCTGTTGTTGGCTCGGACTCACGGCACCCACAGTACTCCGTAGGCTTTTCAAGGACTTGACTTTTTGGAAGCAATTTCTGGGTCTTCTGAAGTGCCTCAGTGCAGACTTGAACCCCCAGCCTTCCAGTTAGCAGCTATGTGCACCACTGTTTGTACCACGTAGGGTCTCCTGGACCATCTAAGCCCTGGGAGCTTATAATTGCCTGACTCCCACACCAGCAGACTCTTAAAATAAACGTAAGGATGTTTAGCAACGGTGTACATTTTCTCAAGATAATTTATGTTGATGTTTTTGAAATAAAATTATTTTTAAAATGTGTTTATATTTGGGGAACTTGCTTTGCTCATTGCCCACTGAGTATTCTGGCATGTGCTCTACCGGTGCCTCCAACTAGATGACACTTCACAACAAGTACTTGTTACCAGCAAGGGTTGCTAGTGATAAAGTATGAGGCAGGTCGTTGCAATGTGACTGCAGTATGGCGGAAACTCCCATGTCATGTGTGTGCATAGCTTTCCAGTTCGATGATTACTAGAGCCTGCCAAACACTCGAACATAAGGTCGATTTGAACCTCAAGGTCAGCAGTTCAAACTCACCAGCCGCTTCTCGGATACCCTATACAGCATAGCTATGGGTCAGAAGTGACTCAACAGCACTTAACAACAACAAAGTAACATGTTGTTGTTGTTGTCAGGTGCCATCGAGTCGGAACCGACTCATAGCGACTCCATGCACAGCAGAACGAAACAATGTTCGATCCTGGGCCAACCTC
>NW_006408716.1:5394554-5405886 GCF_000296735.1 Chrysochloris asiatica | reverse complement strand
GAAATAAACAAATCATTTGTCTTGCAGAAATCTATCATTCGTTCTCCAGCATCATTTCTATCACCAAGTCCAAATTTTCCAACTACTGGTCCCTCCTCACCAAGTCCAAATTTTCCAACTACTGGTCCCTCCAAAGTAACATAGTGCTTCGGTATTTCTGTTGGACAGTTGTTCTTCTTTTATGCTCTTTGGCATCTTTGGGGACTCTTATTTTAATGTTGACTTCATGGTCTGTTTGAACTGTCATCTAATATTTCATTACTTAAATAAATGCTCTGTAATAAGCAATCTGTAAGCACTTGTTAAATATTCAGCACCTGTTGGACTGCTGGCGTGGCTCTGTAGGGTCAACACTGGACTGCGAACCACAGGATCAGCTGGCAGCTCCTCAGAAACCCTAGACAGGTCAGAACCAACTAGATGACACTTCACAACAAGGACTTGTTACCAGCAAGGCTTGGTAGTTATAAAGTATTAGGCAGGTCTGTCCTGAGTTCCCTGGATGCTTTGAGCACATAGATTAATAAAGCCACAACTGTCACCTTCACAATACTGGCTTTATTAATCTATAAATAATACTATTTGGGGACATGGTGTGTCTCTTCTATTCGTTTGGAGTCCCTTTCGTGCTTTCAGTAAAGTTTTACATTTTTCTGCATATAAGTCTTGCACATTTCTTATTAGGTTTATCCCCAGAGGCTTTATAGATTTTGTTTATAATATGAATGAGCTTTCTTTTGGATTACATTTTCTAATTGGGAGTGCTGGCATACACGAGGGTTATTGATTTTTACATATTGATTTTATATCCAGGAGTTTTGCTGAACTCTCATATGAGTTCTAAGAGTTTATTCTCTTGGAGCTTAGAGGTAGATGCTCATATTTTCTCTAAGTTCTGAACATTTTGTCTCTTTTTTCTAATATTTATCCTGAACGTTTCTTTTTTGGGTGTTATCACATTGACTAGGATAATGCTGAATATTGATGATTGTTGCTAAGTGCTGCTGGGTCGGCTCCAACTCATAGCGAACCCTGTATTGAATTCCCGAGGAGCTTCTGGGGGCTTTGAACTGCCAACCTTGTGGTTCGCAGTCCAAGAACGTTCTACATTTCATAATTACGATACTGCAGGTTTCTAGGACATGCCCTTGATCAAGTTACGGTAGTGTCTTTCATGTCTGAGTCTACCAAAAGGTACCAAAGGTTTTACGAAGAGAGCTATTTTGGCCAAAGTCAGTAGCTTTTGTAAATACCTTTGACTTTCTGTGTTAATTTTCTTATAAATCAGCAGTTATTGTAAAAAAATCATCTGTGTTCTGGGCGTTTAGTGCCAGCCATTGCCATCTTATTGGAGGTTTGCATTTTGGGAAGATGCTGACCAGGTTTCCAAACTAAGACGGGTTAGGAAAAAGGGTCTGGCGATCTACTTTGAAAATAAGCCAGTGAAAACACTGTGGATCTCAAACACCCAGTCCACAAAGGGAGATGGGGATGGCGCAGGGTTGTGCAGGGTTTTGTTCTCCTGTGCTTGAGTTACCGTGAGTCGGGGACTGGCTTGATGGGTGCTGTAGGATCAGCATTGGACTGCTAACCACAAGGTCGGCGGTTCAAACTCACCCGCTGCTCCTTGGAAACCCTATACAGGTTCGCTATGAGTCGGAACCGACTCCACGGCACTTAACAACAACAGCCTGTTATTATTAATTCTTAGTCTTATTTCATTGTACTCCGTTAATGTACCACGGATTTTGTAAAATTTTCCCTTAGGATTTACTATTGTGGGTTTCTCCATTGTGGATTTCTGTTGAAAGGACTGGGCTGTCTCTGTTGAATTCTGTAGAGGGAGAAGTAGAAGGTTTGGAACCCAGACTCTGGGACCAGAGTTGGGCTTGGTTCCCAGCCCCGCCTCTAACTGCTGCGTAATTCAGGACCTCCGTTTCATTCTGTGTAAAATGGGTGTCATCACCGTGCCTACTTTATAGGATTGCAAGGAGTCTTGGTGGCACTATGGGTGAAGCATTGGTCTTTTAACCTTTAGGTCAGAAATTCAAACCTACTAGCCACTCTGCTGGATAAGGATACGGTTACTCTCATAAGATTTATGGTCGAGGAAGCCTAGGGAACACTCGTCTAGGGTCGTGATGAGTTGCAGTTGACTCAGTGGCAGTGGGTTATAGGATTTCTTTAGGGATTAAATTAGTTAATATGCGTGTAGGTCAAGCGGTACTGCTGTTAGGGTTCCGCTTCATACATACACGGGTGTATTCCAAACCAAACATATTTAAACACATCTCCACCATCAGTTGGTGACTGTAAATAACTCTCAGTAATAAACTTGTCTTAGTTTTGTTCGAGTGCTGTAAAAATAGAACAGTCCAGCCAAAACAGTGGCTTCTAAGGGGGACTGCTGAGCCAGATAAATTCAAGACAGAGAGGCCAATTCAAAAGGTAATGGTGACTGGGTTTTGTTTTGAGATTCCCAAGGAATAATCTTGATAGACCATAAAACCGATAGATCTGTGTTGGAAGAAGTGCAGCCAGAGTGCTCCTTGGAGGCCAAGATGGCCAAACTTCGTCTCTCATACTTCAGACATATTGTCAGGAGGGACCAGTCCCTGGAGAAGGATATCCTGTTTGGTAAGGTGGAGGGTCAGAGAAAAAGAGGAAGACCCCCCCAGCGAGATGGATTGGCTAAGTGGCAGCATCAATGGGCTCAAGCATGGCAACAATAGTGAGGTTGGCCTAGCATCAGGCAGTGTTTGGTTCTACTGTGCATAGGGTCCCTATGATGAGTCGGTACCGACTCAATGGCACCTAACAATAGCAACAATCTTGATAGATTTTCTTGAAGGACAAAGAGTGATCATAGGCGCTTATTGTGGATAAGTTTTAGGAAAATTGATAGCTGCATTGGTCATAAAAAGGCCAAGAAAATTTTGCTGAGGAATTTTTTTCCCCATTGTGGCAATGCACCTGCTTAACTTTAATATAACAAGGGCTGTCCTACAAGAATTTCTTTGGGGAATCTTACCCCATCCACCCTACAGCCCTGATTTTGACCCTTCAGATTTCTTTTTGCTTACAATATGCAAAGAACACTGAAAAAGAACACAGTGTGAATCAAAAACTACCATTTTGACATGGTATAAATTGAAGAGCACAGAATTCTTTGGAGAAGGGTTGTTGTTGTTAAATACTGTCGAGTACTCATAGGGGACCCTGGATAGAGTTTCTGAGGAGCAGCTGGTGAACTTGAACTGCCGACTTTGCTCTTCAAACTGACTTTACTGTCCCGCGCATTAACCCACAGCACCACACCAGGACTCTTTGATGGACACACTGCCTTTAGAGGTGTATAGACCTAGATGGAGACTATGTTGAGAAACAGAAACTTCACAATTTGATTTGTTTTTTTAAATCAAGATTTCTATGGTTTTGTAGCAATGTTTTTGACTTACCCTCATATATGTCAGGAGTCCTGATGTGGTGCTGTAGGATAAGCACTGTACTGTTACTCAAAAGATTGGTGGTTCAGATTTACCATCCATTCCTTGGAAACCATATGCACATACAACAGCATCAACAACATATATGTAAAAACAACAGCAACATATATGTAAAAACTTGTAAAACAGAAGTAGGTACATAATATTTCTAAGTGTTAAATAAAATAAATATTGATATATAAACCTTTTAGGTGAGCTATGCTATGCTCCCATATGATTATTTTTGAATATTATAAAAAAAATCAGAAACAAAAATATTGAAGTAAATGTTCCTTTTTTTTTAAGCTTTTATTGTGAATTGAGTGAAGGTTTACAGGGCAGATAATTAGTTTTACATTCAACAAATTGCAACGATTACAATCCCCTCCGTGCACCATCTGCTAATAGTGTTTACTTCTATTACTCCCCTCCCCCCTTTCAAAAAGTTTTTTTTTGTGTGTGAATTGAGTGAAAGTTTACAGGGCAGATCATCAGTGTTTTTTTTTTTTTTTTAACATTCAACAAATCATACACTTTGTTTCATTACAATGATTATAATCCCTTCCATATACCATCAGTTAACAGTATTTCTCTTTATTCATTTTAGCTCTCTTTATTTGTTTTTTTTTTTTTTTTAATACTCAGGCATATATAATAATTTAAACCACCAAAGGGCACATTCTGCAAGGCTGCCTCTTGGCTGCCAGCTCTCAGTGCCTCTCTTTCCATAAATCTAGAGTCCTTAGCTGCTCCCTCTCTCCATATCCCCATCTCTGTCTCCATCTCTGGTTGCAGACCCTCTACTTTTTTTTAACTATTTTATTGTGAATTATGTGATAGTTTACATGGGAGAACATTAGGTTTACATTCATCCTATCGTATATCATTTCATTGCCATGGTTACAGTTCCCTCCATGCATCATCAGCCAACCAAAGGGTATACCCCACAAGCCTGCTCCCTGGTTGTCAGCTCACAGTCCCTCTTCCTCTCTGGGTCTAGAGTTCCCAGCCGCTCCATCTCTCCACGTCATCATCTCTGCCTCTATCTCTGGCGTCACTGTTTCTCTGGGTAGGGTCTCACTCTCCGCTCTTCTCCCTTCATGGTCCCAGGGACCTCCCCTCTTAGGCTGAAAAGTTAATCACTCCCCTCCTTGCTACAAAACATCTACCTTTACATTTCCAACCCTCACAATCTGTCCTGATAACAGTTACTCACTATTGTGCCACATGAGAGCCATCCCTATCTCCTTTCATCAGCTCCCCCCAGACAGATTGGATACTACTCAGTGGAGATTCTACCTTCCTCCATGCCCTCAGGATCTAGGCTCCCTCTTAAAAGCTTGTAAGCCAGTCACTTCTTGCCTTTGTAGGCCCCACCCCCCATTTTGGATAGCCGATGTCCAAGTTGCTCATCCCTGTCTACCCTGTGTATTGAGGGGGTGGGGGTGGGAATGATCCTCACTGTAAAGATTTGTTCCCTCTTTTGAGCTACTGCATCCATAGGTGTAGGTTGAAGTCAGCTTTTTGTCATTGTGGATTTTTAAGTTTCTCCTTTAGTTGTTGACACTTTTTTACTTAATATATCTTGGTGCATTGTAAAACTTAAAAAATGTCACAACTTTTATATTTTTGATGTGAGTTGTATGTTCCCACTATGAACTATTCCTCACTATTCCTTTTAATGCTTTTCAACTTGAATTCTAATTTGCATGACATACACCTTCATTTTTTGAGTAATTAAAAAAAATGTTTTATTGTGAATTATGTGATAGTTTACATGGGAGAACATTAGTTTTACATTCATCCTATCGTATGTCGTTTCATTGCCATAGTTACAGTCCCCTCCATGCATTATCAACCAACCAAAGGGTATGTCCTACAAGCCTGCCCCCCGGGTCATCAGCACACAGCCCCTCTCCCTCTCTTGTCTGAAGTCCCCAGCTGCGCCATCTCTCCACGTCATCGTCTCTGCCTCCGTCTCTGGCGTCACTGCCTCTCTGGATTTGAGTAATCTTTTGCTTCATAGAGCTTGTCTCATACTATTATTTTTAGCCTCCCTGGATGTTTATATGTATACATTTGTATAAATTACGTAACGATTAAAAAGTACCCAATCTGATTACTGTGTTCTTCTTGGTGAGTTTTAGCCAATTTACATTTATTGAGATTACGGCTATGCTTAGATTTTGTTTTCTGGCTTGTTTGCTTATTTTCTTACTTCCTTTCATTTTTCTTTCTTAATTAATTAATTTGTATTTTCGTCTTCATTCAAGTTCATCAAGACAGTCCGTGACCTGTCCTCCCCATCCATCTCTGTTGTTAGTGTTAAGTGCTGTGGAGTGAGTGAACCTGTATCAAAGGCTTATGGGCTCAAACTGCTTATCCAGTTCAGTGTTGAACCTACAGAGCCACCACGCTCCACTTCCATCCCTGGTAACCATCAAAGAATGCCTCTTTCCTGTTTCAGTGTGAAACTTCCCTTCCCCCTGTACCTTTTTACAACAGTGGTTTCATATAATATTTGCCTTTTTCCTGACTGCCTTATTTCATTCAGCATAATGATTTCCAGGTTCATCCATGTTATAAGGTGCTTTGCAGATTTAGTTGTTCTTTAATGTTGCAGAATATTCCTTTGAGTGTATATGCTAAAGTTTGTTTATTTATTCTTCCACTGATGGGCATTTAGGTTGTTTGCATCATTTTGCTATTGTGAACATGGGTGTAATAAACATGGATGTGTATGTATCTGTGTCACGCTCTGAGTTCTCTAGGATATATACCAAGTAGAGGAATTGCTAGGCCAAATGGTATTTCTATTTCCAATTCTCTAAGGAAGCACTATAGCATTTTCCACAATGCTTGCATTATTTTACAGTCCCATTACTAGTGTCTAAGGGTTTTAGTCTCTCCACACCTTTGCCAGAATTCATTGTATTCTGTTTTATTGAACTCTGCTCTTAATGCTAGAATGAGATGATACCTCATTGATGTTTTGATTTGCCTCACTCTCATGGAGTCCTGAAGTCCAAGGGTGGTGCTGTAGAATAAACACTGGATTGCTAGCCACCAGTTTGACGGGTTAGGCTCCTTGGAAACTATACAGGGCTGCTGTGAGTTGGAACTGACTTGATGGCATTTAACAACAACAACAACAACAACAATAATGGAGTACTGGTGTAGTGCTGTTGGATAAGCACTGGGCTGCTAATCACAAGGTTGGTGGTAGTTCAAACCCACCAGCCACTCCTTGGAAAGCCTATACAGGGTTCTTTGCTATGAGTCAGATCCAGTTCAACAGCACTTAATGCCAACGATGCCTAATGATCTTGAGCATTTCTTAATGTATGTTGGTCGGCTGACCATTTAAAAATTGGATTATTTATCTTTTTCTTGTTGAGATGTTGAAATCTTGCATAAATATTAGAGATTAGTCCTTGTCTGATATGCCATTGCTAAAAATTTTTCCCCTGTCTGTGGGTTCTGTTTTACTCTTTTGGCAAAATTTTGTGATGTTCCTAAGTGTCTAAATTTTTAGCAGGTCCTAGTCATCTGGTTTGTCTTCTGCTGTTTGTGTTTTCCGTTATGTTTGGTAGTGTGTTTTATGCCACATAGTAGGGCCCCTAAGTTTGTCCTTATCTTTTCATTAATAATCTTTATAGTTCTAGGTTTTACCTTTAGGTCTTTGATCCATCTCGAGTTCATTTCTGTATACGGTACAAGATATGGGCACTTTTTCATTCTTCTGCAAGTAGATTTCCAGTTTTGCCAACACCATTTGTCAAAGAGACTGTATCTTCCCCATCTAATGTGTTTTGGCCCTTTGCCAAAGTTCTGCTGTCTGTAGGTGGATACATTTACTTCTGGCTTTTCAGTCTTGTTCCATTGGTCTATATGTTGTCATTGTACCAGCACTAGGCTGTGTGACTTCAGTGACTGTGTGGTTTTGAGATCGGGCAGTGAGAGTCCTCGTACTTTGCGTTTCTTCTTTAGCTGTGTTTTGTTTATCTAGGGTCTCTTCCCTTCTTATAAAGTTGGCGATTAGTTTTTCCATCTCTTTAAAGAATGATGGTGGATTGAGATTGCATTGTATTTGCAGGTCACTTTAGGAAGTACTGGCATTTTCACCTTGTTAAGTTTTCCTTTTAATAAACATAGTATATTTTTCCATTTGTAGTTCTCTTTTGGTTTCTTGTGTTCTACACTTTTCTTTGCACAGATCTTTTGTTTCTCTCGTTAGATTTCATTTTACTTTATTTCTTGAGGTCACATTCACAAAGCAGTCACAATATTGTGTAATTGCCACGTGTGTATAGGTTGCACGTCAATGTAAAGAAAAAATCGTCACAACTGGACAAATGAATAACATCATGTTAAATGGAGAAAAGATTGAAGTTGTCAAAGACTTTATTTTGCTTGGATCCATAATCAACACTCATGCAAACGGCAACCAAGAAATTAACCGTATTGTATTAGGCAAATCTTCTGCACAGGACCTCTTTAAAGTGTTTAAGATCACAGATACCAGTTTGAGGACTAAGGTGCAACTGTGCTATGCTAGTTTCCACAGAGCCATTTTACAAAACCCAAGGTATGGTTTTTCAATTGCCTCAGATGCATGTAAAAGTTTGACAATGAATAAAGAAGACTATAGAAGAATCAATGCAGTTGAATTATGGTGTTGGAGAAGAATATTGAAGGTGTCATGGATGGCCAGAAGAATAAACAGATCTGTGTTGGAAGAAGTACAGCTAGAGTACTCCCTGAAACCTAGGATACTAAGCCTTGGTCTCTCATGTTTCAGTCATGTTATCTGGAGGGATCAGTGCCTGGAGAAGGAGATCATGCTTGGTAAAGTGGAGGGTCAGTGAAAAAGAGGAGACCCTCAATGAGATGGATTAGGGCCATAGGCTCAAGTGTAACAATTATGGAGAGGGCGCAGAACTGGGCAGGGTTTTCTTCTGTTGTGCATTAGGGTTGCAATGAGTCAAAATCGACTTGATGGCACCTAACAATCACAGCAATAACAACAACCACATGTGTCTAGTTCCAAAATATTTCCGTGATGATGTTGTTGTTGAGCGATATTGAGCCTGTTTCGACTCACAGCAACCATGTATAGAATTTCTGAGACTGTAAATCTTTGCCGGAGCAGAAAATCTCATCTTTCTCCCATGGAGCGGTTGATGGGTTCGAACCACCGACCTTGTGATTGGTAGTCCAGTACTTATCCTACATTGCCAGAACTCTTCAGCTATTTCTATACTTCAAAATAAAACCCCGTACCAATTAGGTCCTGGTGTGGCACTGAGGGTTAATGCGCTAGACTGCAAGGTTGGTTTGAACCACTAGGGTCAAGCTCACTAGCTGCTCCTCGGAGACTCTGTACGTGGGGGGGGGGGGGGGCACCATGAGTGGGAACCGACTCTGTAATACTTACCAACAACGATCCATTAAACAGTCCACTCCCTATTCCTTTCCTTCCCCACCCCTGACAACTACCAATCTGTTTTCTGTTTCTATAGCTATCCCTCTTATGGATATTTCATATAAATGAAGTTTTACAATATGTGACTTTTTGTGTCTGGTTTCTTTCACTTGGCATAATGTTTCGTGGTCCAACCACATTGTAGCATATGTCAGAAGTTCATTCTGTTGTATGGTGAAGTCCTATTCCATTGTATGCATATACCATACATTATTTATATATTCATCAGTTAGTGGATGCTCTGATTATTCCCACCCTCAGGTGATTGTGAACATTTTCATGTGATTTGAGTATCTGTTTTCTAATTCCTTTTGCTATATACCTAGGTGTGGACTGGCTAGGTCTCACTGCAATTCTATGTTTTAA
This sequence comes from Chrysochloris asiatica, assembly GCF_000296735.1. NCBI lineage: Eukaryota > Metazoa > Chordata > Mammalia > Afrosoricida > Chrysochloridae > Chrysochloris > Chrysochloris asiatica. Next base: position 5,396,550 of record NW_006408716.1, on the reverse strand, counting down.
CTTTCATAGTATTTTCCACAGAGCCATTTTACATTCCATCAGCAATGGGCGAGGCTGCCGATTTCTTCATGTCCTTGCCAACGCTTTCATTTTCTTTAAAAAAATAATAGCTATTCCAGTGGATATGAAGTGGAGTATCATTGTGGTTGTATTGGCATTTCCCTAATGACTAATGACACAGTCCTGGTGTGGCGCTGTGGGTTAATGCGCCAGACTGCAAAGTCATTTGAACTGCAAGGTTGGTGGTTCAAGCTCATCAGCTGCTCCTTGGAAACCCTATACAGGGTCGCTATGGGTTGGAATCGACTCGACGGCACTTAATAACAACAACAATGACTAATGAGGAGTCCTAGTGTGACGTTATAGGCTAGACATTTGACTGCTAACCACAAGGTTGGTAGTTCAAACACACTAGCTGCTCCTTGGGAACCCTAGACAAACCGGCTTGATAGCACTTACCAACCATAGCAACAAGCAGCAGCTTAATGAAAGGATGCCTAGTGGTGGAATGGTTACGCGCTTGGCAGCTAATCAGAAAGGCTGATGTTTTGAACTCATCCCGTGGCTCCGAGGCAGAAAACCTGACAGTCTCTTCCTGGGCAGTGCGACTCTGTTCTGCGGTCCCTATGAGTCACAATGGACTTGATGGCACACGACAACAGTGAGTAATGATATTAAGCACTTGGTCATGTGTTTGTTTTTGGCCATTTGTATATCTCAATTGGAGAAATGTGTATTAAATTTTTTACCCATTTTTTAATTGGGCCTTTTGTTGTTGTTGACATTAAAAGGGTTCTGGATACTTCTCAGCTATATAGTTCACAAATATATATATATATATATATATATACATTTCCATCTTGTAGGCTTTCTTTTCACTTTCTTGATAATCTTCTTTCTGCACAAAAATTCTTAAGTCTGATGAAATCTGTTTTCTGTATCTTTTGTTTTTTGCTACTCTTGCTTTTGGTTTCATAGCTAAGAATCCATTGCTGAATTCTAGGTCATGAAGATCTAGCCCTCTGGTTTCTTCTTAGAAGTTTATAGTTTTCGCTCTTAGAATAAGGTCATAGATTGATTTTGTGCTCATTTTTGTTTATAGGAGGGGGAGGTGGGGGTCCAGTTTCCCTCTTTTGCCTGTGAGTATGCCATTTTCCTTTGTGCTGCGACTCTTATTTATTATATGCTTTCTGGGACTGGGTTTTCCATGTCCTACCTTTTGTTGGGTTAATTGAATGTTTTTTTTTTAAATTGTTCTGGTGTTTATTCCGTAAAGCAGTGTCCTTGTAAGGGAGTACTGCTATTGTTTTAGCTTGATTGTTCTTTGTGGCGTGTCACTCTTTGATACTTTACTGGACATGCAGTATTCCTGGCGGCTCTGGACACTAAGTGAAAATAGACAACCCCGGTCATTGTGATGTGCAAAGATGCCCCATGCCCTACTTCTGTTCTACCAAGGATTACTTATATCTTAAAGATACACATATTTAAACTGTTATTTATCTCTTACCATATAATCAGTGTTGGTACTGTCTCTATGAGCATATCAAGACTTTAATAACTTAGTCTTAACTGCCTTCCATAGCTGAAACGTATCGCCACTGAAGAGCAGACCAAATGCTAAGTATTCTGGTCCGAATTTTGAATACTTAGCAGTCAGTAAATAGATAGTTATAACACCACGTTTACGCTCTTGTCATCACTGCCTCTGTATTCCACATCCTAGCTCAGATTCCTCTCTTTGTGGTTGCTGGAGCACATCACGTAGGAATCCTTTCAGAGAAGGTGATAAACTTTCTGTGTCCTCGTAGATCTGAAAATGTCGTGTTAATCCCAAAGGCTGAATGGAGAATTCAAGGCTTCTACCATTCCCGCTGCAATCATACATTGACAGAGAACTTCCAGAGGTTCAAGCTGGATTCAGAAGAGGCCGTGGAACGAGAGATGTCATTGCTGATGTCCGATGGATCTTGGCTGAAAGCAGAGAATATCAGAA
>NW_006408716.1:5371976-5393685 GCF_000296735.1 Chrysochloris asiatica | reverse complement strand
CTTCGTCTCTCCTACTTTGGACATATTGTCCGGAGGAAACAATTGCTGGAGAAGGATGTCATGCTGGGTAGGGTGGAAGGTCAAAGAAAGAGAGGAAGACCCCCAACGAGATGGATCAGCCAGGTGGCATCATTGATGGACTCAGGTGTGGCAGCAGTGGTGAGGTCGGCTCAGGATCGAACATTGTTTCGTTCTGCTGTGCATAGGGTCACTATGAGTCGGTCCCGACTCGATGGCACCTGACAACAACAACAACAACCATTCCCGCTAAGCATTTATATGCATCTAACTTTCTTGGTAACAGTAACACCTAACTCTTACCTAGTGTGTACTCTGTGTTTGGTACTATCCTCAATGCTTTCCAAATATCAACCCATTTACTGATGAGAAGATTGAGGCAAAGTGCACAAAACCCTCCAGCTAGGAGAGAGAGGACCTGTGGTTCACACTCAGGCCACTGGCTCCCAAGTAAGCAGACAACACGCTGGCTTCTGTCTCTCTGTAGGTAACCTGTGTAAACATGCTCCCTGTAAACATCTGCCATATTTTCTTTCCCCTGAGCTCCTGACATTTCACTACTCATTGCCCAGGTATTACCTTTTTACATAATCCTACTTTGCACGTGGTGGGTTCTGTTTTGTTAGTTAATATTTTATTGCTTTTGGTGAAGGCGTATGAAGCAGTTTAGGTTGCCATTCATCGCTTTCTAAGCAAGTTGTCAGTGACATTGGTTGCATTCTTCACCATGCCTCACCATCCTTGGTATTTCTGTTCTGCTGTTCCATTTCATTGATCTCATTTCCCTTCCCCACTTACATTCTCATTTTTGTTTTAAAGTAATTGACCATTTGGTCTTATAGAGGTGATTTTTTTTTGGTTTTTGTTTTTTTTTTTGAAGGAGCATAGTACTGATGGGTAATACCCATCGTCCTTTGAGCCAGTTTGTTACATAACTACACGGTGGTCTTGCGCTCATTTTGGCTCAGGGTTTGAAGACTATCTCAGGCTTGTACTTTTGGCAGGTCCTCCAGTTTCAACAAGCCCAGATGGACTGGTTGTTTTCTGTTTTTAGGAAAAATTGTTCCACGTTTTCCTCCTATTTTATCAGGGTCCATCTGGTTAGAATGGTTGGTAGCAATAGGCAGGCATCAGCTAGCTCTTCTGGTCTCAGGATAGATGAGGCAGTGGCCCATGGAGAGTGTCCTGTACACTAGAGTCTCCTTTGACGTTTGAATTTCCTTATTTCTATTTTTTTCTCTAGACAAAGAGAAACCGATAGATGTGTCTAATTTAAATTTGGGGACGTATGTTTTATTCTTCAGTGCTGGAAGCTTTCTGTAATTATTTATTTTATTAATGTCCCCTATTCCCTCTAATGGAGTCCTGGTGTGGCCTGGTAGGTTGACGCACTAGACTGCAAAGTTGGCTTGAATCGCAAGATTGGCAGTTCAAGCTCACCAATCTCTCTTCAGAAACCCTATATAGGGTCACTATGGATCAGAACTGACTTGACATCACTTAACAACAAAAGCAGCATTCCCTTTAATGGAACTTGGTGGTTTCATACAGTAAACACTGGGCTTTGAACCACAAGGTCCCCGGTTCGAGCCCACCAGCTACCCTGCAGGAGAGAGATGAGTCTTTCTGTTTCCTCAAAAATGTAACGCCTCACAAACCCTATACAGGGTCGCTATGAGTCGGAATTGATTGGTGGCACACAGCCACCACCACCATTACCGCCATTCAGTCCCTCGGGTTCCTTTTAGAAGGTGATTAGAGTTCCAGCATCTCTCCTTCCTGTCCCTTTACTTTTGTACTTGCTGCCCCCTGGGAGAATCCCTTGTCTCTGTCATACACATCACAAATTTGACCTTCATCCGCCTCTTACTGTTATTCAGCCCCTTTTACGTTTGCTTTATCCCCTTCATACACCATTGGTCAACACTATTTACCGGGAGAACATTAGTTTTACATTTATCCTATGTATATAATTTCATTGCCATGGTTACAATCCCTTGTGCATCATCAACCAACCAAAGGGTATACCCTACAAACTTGCCACCCCCCGCCACCCCCTGGGTTGTCAGCACACAGCCCCTCTCCCTCTCTGGCTCTAAAGTCCCCGGCTGCTCCATCTCTCCACGTCATCCCCTCCCCCTTTTTTTGATGTACATTAAACATAACAGGAAATATGTATTTCATTAAATGTCCAGAAGGTATATTTTGCAGGTCAGCTTCCTGCCTGCAGACTCACAGCCTTTCTCTTTCAAGGATCTAGAGTCCTCAGTTGCTCTATCTCTTTGTGCCATTGCCTCTGCATCTGTCTCTGCTGTTACCGCCATTCTGCTTAGGATTCCGCGCTCCACTCATGCTCTTCCTTTTCATGGTCCTAGAGTCCTCTGGTTCTGGAATGAAAGATTAGTGACTCCCACTTTTTGCTTCTCATCTTCTACACTTACAGTTGTGACAATCACAGTTAGTCATGATAACAATTATTCACTATTGAATCAAAAGAATCCTATCTCCGTCCTCTCCCGTTCGCGTTCACCAGACCCATCTGAACAAGAAGAAAACTATTCTGTGGTGACTCTACCTTACATCATTCTGAAACTAAGCACACTCCTGAAAGTTTGTAAGACAGCCACTTTGGGCCTTTACAGCCCCCCATTTTTGGTAGCCAGTGTCCAAATTGTCCGTCCCTATCAACCCTGTGTACTGAGGGGACAGGCTTTGATCCTTGATATGAAGAGTCCTTCCCTCCCCCAACTTCAGACCAGCCAGCCCTTCCTCTTCTGTCTGTCATCTCAAGGATGACGGCTGTCTATGTCTTCACTGCTGCATTTCCCCAACTTCCACTCACAAGTAGACCAGGGCAGTCACCAGCTAGCTTACCAGCCTGCTCGTGGTGTTCCCTTTGAGTTTCAGTCTAGGAAGGGGGTTTGTCTTGATGGTTCCTAGGTGAACAGCTTGCTTGATTTTATAACAACCCACCAGTCTGCTTTTTCTTTTTCCCTGTTGGTTTTTCTTTCAAAAAATATCTTCTGTACTTCTAACTGCTCCAAATTGGTCTGCATGGTTTTTCAAGTGGGAATGTCCCACTTCATAAGTTTCTGTGTGTGGCTCAGGTTTCCACTTAAGATCCCATTCTCCACAGAGGCTTGACAAGAAGCCTATTTCCCTGGGCAAATTCTGGTACCCCTTTTAGCTAATCTAATCAGTGATAGGCTGAAGACAGGCTTACAAGCTTTCTGTAATCATATTTCACAATATTCCTTTCTCTCCCATTTAAATATTATTTTTACAATAGTAGGCAGTAGAAACTAATATCCACAAGACGGACAAGTACCTTAACATTATTTCCCCTCCTTTACCAATTCAGACTACGTCTGGATCCCTGTATCTCAGAGCCTTGTTGTTCCAAGGTTGAATATACATCACAATTTATCTCTATCCTATTTAGTCCATGCAAACCTACCTAAGTCTTCCCCTATCGTCCTTGTTCATCGGTACCCCTCCCCTCCATGTATACTGCCCTCCCCATCACCCAGGCTATCATGTGTCTATCCCCTAACCTGTGCCATACTGTCCCCTCTCTCCCACCCCTGGTAACCAGCAAAGAAGTTTTCTTTTAGTATGGAAATCTTTTTTTTTTTTAAAGCTTTTACAATAATGGTCTTATGTAGTGTTTGTGCTTTTGTGATTGACTAATTCCACTCAGCATAATGTCCTCAAGGTTCATCTATATCATAAGGTGTTTTGCAGGTTCATTATTATTTTTCAAGGTTGCATAGTTTTCCATTATGTGTATGACCAAAGTTGTTTTTCCATTCTTCCATTGATGAGCTCTTAGGCTGTCTCCATCTTCTTGCTATTGTAAATTGTGCTGTTATGAACATTGGTGTGCCTATATCTACTTGTGTTCTGGCTTGCATTTCTTGTGGATGTATTGTGGATCTTAAGGTATTTCTATTTTAACTTTCTGAGGAAGCTCCATACCACTTTCCACAGTGATAGCACCATTTTATAGTCCCACCAACAGTGTAGGAAGGTCCCAGTCTCTCCACACCCTCACCAGCATTAATTGTCCTTTGCTCTTTTGAACTTCGCTGCTATTGCTGGTGTGAGATGATATTTCATTGTTGTTTTGATTCACATCTCTCTAATGGCTAGTGATCGTGAACATTTCTTCATACGTTCATTGACTGTCTGTATGTCTTCCTTGGTGAAGTGCCTGTTCATGTCCCGTGCCCATTTTTAAATTGGGTTGTTGAATGTTTTCTTGTATACACATTTTAGTTTTCTATAAATTTTAGATATTAGTCCCTTTTCTGGTATGTCATTGCATCTGTGGGCTCCCTTTTTATTCTTTAGGTGAAATCTTTTGATGCATATGTTTCTAATTTTCAGTATGTCCCAGTCATCTATTTTGTCTTCTGTTGTTTGTGTATTTTTTTATTACAATTTTTGATAGTCTGTGTATTTCCTGTATTGTTGTTGTTAGGTGCCATTGAGTCGGTGCTGACTCACAGCGACCTTATGCACAGTAGAACGAAACACTGCTCGATCCTGGGCCAACCTCACTATGTTGCCACGCTTGAGCCCATTGATGCTGCCACTTGGCCAGTCTGTCTCACTGGGGGTCTTCCTCTTTTTCTCTGACCCTCCACCTTACCAAACATGATATCCTTCTCCAGCGACTTGTCCCTCCTGACAATATGCCCGAAGTATGAAAGATAAAGTTTGGCCATCTTGGCCTCCAAGGAGCGCCCTGTATTAGAACCCTTACATTTGTCCCTATGTTTTCACTGATGATTTTTAGAGTTTTGGGATTTACTAGTTTATTCTTGTAACATCTTATGGATGCAGTAGTTCCTCCCATCTCTCTGAAGACATTCAACTTTTGTTGTTGTTTTTCTGTTGTTGTTAAGTGCCGTTGAGTTCCGACTCATAGTGATCCTTATAGGGTTTCCAAGGCTGTAAATCTTTGTGGAGGCAGAAAGCTTCATCTTTCTCTTACAGAGTGGCTAGGGGACTTGGAGAACCACTGACCTATGGTTTGCACTCTAGTGCTGATCCCACAGAACCACTGCACTCCCGTTTGTTCTATAGATGTTTCTTTTTGTCCTGTTAGCTCTGTGTGCGCTAGTTTGTTTTTTGTTTTTAGTGGATGAGTCTCTTTCAACGTGTATTGTTGCTGCTATTCACCGTCATTGTGTCAGCCCTCAACATTTGATGACCCCATGCACAGCAGAATGAAACCCTCCCTGGTTCTGTGCCATTTCCGTGATTGGTTGCAGATTGAACCATGTGATCCGTGGGATTTTCACTGGCTGATTTTCCGAAATAGACCATCAGGCCTTCTTTCGAGTCTGTCTGTTGGAACCTGTGATGCATACAGTACATTGCAAGTCTCCACTGAGGAGTAGGTTACGGCTATCCATGAATGAGGTCAGGGCCCAGGAATCAGTCCCAGGTTTCCTGCACGGAATGCGAGAATTCTACTACTGACCCACTACTGCCCTTCTTGTAATGTATGCATGTTGTTGAGTGCAGTCGAGCTGGTTCCGACTCCTAGTGACCCTGTATAGAGTGTCTGAGGAGTAGATGATGGGCTTGAGCTGTTGACCTTGTGGTTCACTGTCTGCACCAGGAATCCTTTTAATGTACATTGCTATTGTTAAGTGCCATTGAGTCAGTTCTGACCCGTAGTGACCCTGTATAGGGTTTCCAAGCAGTGGCTGGTCAGTTTGAACCATTGGCCTTGCTGTTCAAACTGACCTTGCAGTAGAATGCTTATCCTAAAGCGCTTTGCCAGAACTTCTCCTTTAGTGTATGTTGTTGTTGTTAAGTGCTTCAAGTTGGTTCCAACACCTAGTGACCCTGTTTAGGGTTTCTGAGGAACGGCTGTTGAGTTTGAACCACTGACCTTGTGGTTCAAACCAACCTTGCGGTTGAGTGTTTATCCTATAGCGCCATACCAAGACTACGGTGGTTATGTGCCATAGAGTCGGTTCCAACTCATAGCGGCCCTGTACAGGGTTTCCGAGGCTGTAAATCTTTACGGGAGCAGAAAACCTCATACAGATAGTCTCAGATGTTGGTGGATGATTCTGGGTTGTAGTTGGAATATCGTGTTGGACTGTCTGTGCAGCTTGGTAGGGTACTTGGATTGCTATGTTTGTTGTACCATGTTCTAGTGTTCTGGGTGTAGGGGGTCCACTTTCCTCCTGGGAGTTGATGCTGCTTGTGGGGCAGCCTGTCCCTGAGAACTAAGACCTCTGATACCTCGCTCCTGCCTGTGGGTAGTCAGTACCATTTGCAGTGTACCACGCGGTGTAGTGGGAAAAGGACTGAATTGCTGGCAACCTCTTCGGAAGCCAAAGCCCTTTATCAGCCACTCATGTTTGATCTGGGATTTCCTCCTTGTTCCCTTTTGCTTCCGGGCCACCTTCTCCTTGGAGCACTTTGGGCCATGGTGCTATTTTCAATCTGGACCTGACGGTCTTCTGCTTTTCAGGGATCCCTCATGGATTCTACCTGATTAAAAACTCACTCTTGTGTTCCAGCATTCTTATGAGTTTAGAGAATTTATCTGTTTTTTTAATGTCATGTGTGTTGGGAAGGAGAGGCTGAGCATGTCCTCAGGTTGCCACTTGGATCCCATCTCTGTTCATTTTTCAGACTACCTTGTTCCAGAAGCAACTTACCACGTGGCACCCAGTCCATCTAATTACCATTATATGGTTATCATTTCCTGGGCCATTAAAATTTCTTTGTAATCTCGATTTTAATGACTGCATAATATTTCTTCAATAGTTATACCTTAATTGACTTAACCCTATATTTTCTTTCCTTCTCAAAAGTTTACTATAATAATTAAAAAAAAAATGCTGTGATGAACATCTTGTGCCAGAAACTGTCCACATTGGAGGCTATTTTCCTAAGATAGAGTCCTAAGGGGGTCAGTGTGTGTTTAAAACGTCCATTTCATCCCCTTCCCTTAGATTCAGCTCCTTAAAGCCTCCCCACCCCGGCCATGTGCGGGAAGGAATGTCTGTCTGACTCGTGTGTGGAAGGGTTCCTTTAGGAGCCTCTGCCAGCTTCCTCCACTGAGTGATTCATCTCAGAGCCTGAACCTAATGAAATGGAATTCCATTCCCAGCAGGGCTGGTCTGGTAGTATGTGCTGGTGAACTTGCTTTACAGGAATCTATAAATCGAGTTTTCACACTCTGCCTGCTCCCCTTCTCCTATGACTTCCCCCACTGCTACCAGATGACAACCGCTTTGGACTGCAGGCTCCGTCAGCAATGGGGGCCCAGAGCACTCTATATACAGAGTGGGTTGAGTGATGGCATGGGGGGGTGGGGTGGATTGGGGGATACATTTTAAATGTAAAAGTGCGTTTTTATCACATATTACTGCTACTCGGGAGCATGGTGGCTTCATACAATAAGCACTGTGAACCACAAGGTCGGTGGTTCGAGTCCACAAGCTGCTCTGCGGGAGAAAGATAAGGCTATTTTGGAGCCTTGGTATTTAATCATAGTGGTATTTCGAGTTGGGCTGATAATCACAAGGTCAGCAGTTTGAATCCACCAGTTGCTCCATGGGAGGAAGATTAGGCTTTCTACTTCCGTAAAGATTTCAAGCTTTGGAAATCCTACACAGGGTCTCTATGAGTTGGAACCAATTCCACAGCACCTAACCACCATGTTTACCGCTGCTGTTACCAGGGAGGGAGCTCACCGGTAACATTCTAGGCACCCGATGCACAGATCCTCCTTAGAGCCTTTAGCTGCACTGTTACAACTCTTACTTCTTGGGGAGTGTTGGTGGCCCAGGTTCTTTCATGGCACCTTCTGAAAGAAGGTTGTTGTCGTGTGCCGTCAGGTCAGTGCCGGCCCATAGCCACCCTGTATAGGGTTTCTGAGGAGTGGCTGGTGAGATGGGGAAGTGGAGTCCAGGTATTTTGCCAAAGTCAGAGCTGAAGTTTGGCAAGGTGGGTGTGTTAGGAGAGGGAGAGAAGCGAGAGTAAGGAAGCCCACCTTTGTTTCTGGAGAGCCCTTGGTACCACAGACTGTGGAGTCAGGCATGAGGAGCTGAAGCAGGCAGGGCATCCTGTGCACTTCACTCCTCACCACCTGGGTGTGGCTCAGAGCAGGCCTGAGAGGACAGATGGGCTTGGCTAGTGCCGATTCCCACCCATCCTCTTGCCCAGTGTGAGGGCTGTTCTGGGTCACCCAGGGTTGGGTGATGAGAGCCTTTTCAGAATCCTGGAGCAACACACTAGATATCCAGATTGGTTTCTGGGCTCTGTGAGTCCTGGATGAGTGGTTTAGGATCAACCACTTAACCTCACCCTCTGTAATATCCACTAGGAGGTGGTGAAGTTGGGTGAAGCAGGTAGGTCAGCCTTGTCTCCTGCCTCTGTTCCCAACACAGTCATCATATGAGCCTTCTCAAGCACAGACCGATCACATCCCTGTTTTCCACATAATCTTCTGAGGTTCACTATGAGCCAGCCCTTGATACATCTTACTACCATCTCTGCCCAAACCTCCCAATTGTCCTCTACTCACTCTGGCCTTCCCAACCTCAGGCCTCGTCCTTGTGGATCCACTTTGTGAGGGCATTCTGTGAGGGCAGTTGTGAGGGCATTCTGAATCCAGCATGGTATTTCTGTTTCTGACCCTCTTACTCATGGTCTCAGGGCACTGGGCGACTCCGGACTGATAGCCCCATCTCGGAGCTCTGCATGGAGTGTTGAGGCAGCTGGCACTCCTGTGGGAAGAGCTAGGAGAGGGGGCTATTGGCCAAGGCTGCCTTTATAAGACGCACTGTCTTTGGGCTTCCACTTGGTTAAGGGCAGGCTCCTGAATCCCTGGTCCTCCATTTCCCACCAGGAATTCCCCACAGTGTGCAAAGTCCTGAGAACACTTAGGCTTTCCTTACTTCTCTGGCTGATCTCCTTAGACTGCGTCTTCTCTACAACAGCAGACCCCGTCGCAAGAGCTCGGGAGAGCAGATGGCTGCTGGACACAGGACTGGTCTTAGGGATTACAGCCACCTCCAGGTCACTGTCCTTGTGTGGAGCTTCTGGCATCATGACTAGGGCTGACCTTGGGACCTCAAGCACCCAGGCTCATGTGAGACAATTTCATGGTGGGTTGGCCTCATTAATTTCAGTCCTTGGTGGAGGCGGCCAGTTGGCCTCTTAGCCATAGAGCAATGGGGAGGGAGGAAGTGGAACCTTGGGACTAAAGAGCAGGAAGCTCCCTGCTTGGGAGGAAGATGAGAGGGAGCGGGACCTACTGTCCTGAGATAAAGCAGGAGAAACAGGAAAGTCATTTTAGTGCATTAGGCTAGAGACGGGAGAGTGTTTATGGATCGTTTAGTTTACGGATGGTGATAGGTTAGTGGTTAAATTATCAGGAAGCCAGTCAGCTTGAAAGGAGGGAATTAATTTATGAGATTGCAAAGGGAAAATGGTTTGTGAGAAATACAGGGGTTTTGTTATAATAACATTGAGTTTAGCAGGAACAACAAACAGTTAGCAAGTTTCCCTGTCCATCAGGGAGCTAGCCACCAGGAATGCTCGTCCAGAGCCTGAGGACCACTTTGGGTGAGGGGGCTACAGCCCAGTTCCCACCTGACTTCCCAGCCAGGGAGAAGGCAGTTCGTAGCCAACGAACTTTTAGGACGCTGGGAGGAGGTTCTGAAGCTTGGAAATGGTATTGAGGATCAGGGATTGGGGAAGGACTGGTGACAGGAAACAAGTCCTGGGGTGGCTGATGGTCCCGGTACCTCACTGTGCAGTTACCACAATGCCCAGGTCCTGTAGAAGGGAAACTTCCCTGCCTCCGGACACCCATGAAGACGAGGCTCCTAGGCAGTTTTTCCTACTTCTGGACCACACTTCAAAATCTGAGGAGGGGGGGACCAAGAGGCTGGAGAGTCTCTCACTCATCACATGACAGTTTATGGGCTCTAAGAGACGGCACAGATGGGCCACAGAGACTGGCTTCAATCCCAGCCCGTTGCTTACTGGTTGAGTGACTCAGGCAAGTTGTCAAGCCTCCTGGAATCTCTATCCTCATCTGTAAACATCTCAGGGTTGTTGGGAGGATTACATGAGACGCTGGTGTAAGAGTGCTTGGCATGGTGCCAGCCATGTGCTTTCTGCTCAATAATAGTTATGGTTACTATCACTGGTATTAATGACTGGGGGATTCATCATACCCAGACAAGTCCCAGGTTCCAATGCTGACTCCTGTCCCAGCCTCCCCTTAGCTCTAGTCTCTTAGAGGAGTGCTTGGTGCCTGTCTCCTTCCTCCTGGGCTGTGATGACTCGCTGGGACTCTCCCTGAGTCCTGGAGTCTGTGCTGCAAGTACTGAAGTCTGGGCTTTTCTAACATGTGCTGCCCACTGCTGTAGCCCTTAGCCTGGTGGGAGAGCCCTGACTGGGCTCTAGTCCTGCAGGGCCCTTGGACTGCCTGAATAGCGTGACTGGGATTCCTCCACCTGTAGAGGGCATCATTTTCACTACAGTTGATGCGAGTGTTGCCATAATAGCATGGACCTTCTACAGAAGGCTCTATCTCCCTAGTCACCTTGTGGGATGCAACGAGTGACGATCTCCAGGTGAGGAAACAGAACTTGGACAGTTGGCACATCTTGCTAAAATGGCAAGAATGGTAGGGAGTAGGTGGCAGAGCTGGTGTGCCCTCCCTGGTGTCTGTGGGGAGGCAGGGGACAGACCTCCATGTTCACAGCTAGAGGCCAGCTGATAGAAAGTGGCCAGCTACCTTTTGTAGCGACAGCCTGCAAGGAGACCAGAGTATTTTCTCCTCTTTTGCTAGCTAATGGAGGGTGAGCTTGTTCCTTGGGGGGTGACGAGTGAGTGCTCTTGTCACTAGCTCTTGCTGAGCAGGGGACCGAGTGTGCATTTCATCTCCCCCCCCTTCTCAGCACTGCTACTGGAAGCCATTTCCCCTGGTTGGGGGGTTTCTGGTTTGAAAGTGAAATGACCCTGATGTCGTCTGGGTTTGCAGGAGCTAAGCCACCTGGAAACATTGAGAGATGGCTTCATTCTGTTTTCACTCACATTTAACTTCACAGTATCCACGATGGGCTGAACTTTACAAAAACGCCCCAGTCAGCAGAAAGCCTGCATGCTGGGCTCTGGTCCAGCAGTCACTCTGCACAAATTACATGTGCAGGAAATGGGAAGCCAGCCCCAGGGGAGAATGGGGCTTCGTACTTCTGTTGCTAGGGACCGGCATCCTGGGCTGACGCCTTGGAGCAAACCTTACAACTTCAGACCCAGGGATTTCAGAACCAGTGAATTAAAACCAGGTGTGACATCATTGGTGGATTTCACTGGTGACATCATTTCAGTGTGGATCCTTAGAGGGCTGGGGGACCAGGGTAAGCAGGATCATGGTGTAGGTGTGTGTTTTGGCAGCTCCATCTTCTCAGGAGCTGGAAAGCCTTGAGCACCTCGCTAGGGGTTGGGTCAGCCAGGTGTGGTTTAGGCATTGCCTTGCCTGGCTGGGGAGGGCTGTATGGAAACTCTTGGCCTTTGACGGAGGAAGCTTTGTTGTGTCATGCCTCTTGTTGGGATGGAACCATTATGGGAGCCAGCATGTAAGATGACACCCATTGGCTGAGACTGGGTCTCTGTCATGCCCCACCAGTGCAGCGGCAGGGGTGCCCCTGAGATTCTGAAAAAGCAGCAGAAAAAAAACAGGTTGGTCAGATCTAGCTTTTAATGTTGTTGTGTGCCGTGGAGTTGGTTCTGACTCATAGCGACCCTGTACAGGGTTTCCGAGGCTGTACATCTTCATGGGAGCAGAAAGCCTCATCTTTCTCCCATGGAGCAGCTGGTAGTTTCGAACCGCTGACCCTGAGGTTAGCAGCCCGATTCGTAACCACTACACTACCAGAGCTCCTTTTACTAGGAACTTAACAAAGACCGACAGCAAGATTCTTGGAATGACAGTAAAGTTTGTCACCCGTTAGCGTTCCATGCAGGATAATGTATGTTGTTTACATACCTAGTGCTTATATATAAGGATACATGCAAGGGAATCAGAAAACAAACAAAACATGCCTAAGTCAGCTCTGTAGGATAAATGCTGGACTACAAACCACAAAGCTGGTGGTTTGAGCTCAGCAAAGCTCCTTGGGAGAAAAATTGAGGAAGAAAGATTTACAGGCTCAGAAATGCTATGTAGGGTCATTATGACTTAGAAGGAACTCAACGGCACTTAACAACAATCTCTGATGGACACGGTTGTTTTTGTACTAGTTGTTGTCAAGCGCCATCGAATCGGTTCTGAGCCATAGCAACCCTGTATAGGGTTTCTGAGGAGCAGCTGGTGAGCTTGAACTGCCAACCTTGAGGTTCAAAGCAACTTTGCAGTCCAGTGCATTAACCCACAGCACCACACCAGGACTTGGGTTCCTATTGACGTTACCATGGAGGCAGGTGTTAGGTATGTTATTTTTCTTGGCCCAGGTCAACATCTGGGTGGACACGCTGGTTCTGTCCTAGAGCCCTTTGTGTGAGAGACCCATCTTGTATAGTTCATGGTCCTGACAGTTTCCTAGTGCCTAGGCTTGCCCCACAGTGTCTGTTGGAAATTGCTCAGTGGAGTTCATCTAATAATCGGACTGTGTGATTTCAAAGATACTTCTTGATCTCCCTGAGCCCCGGTTTCCTCATTGCTAAAGAGGGAATTATATCTGTTAAACAGAATCTTGGGGGATCAAATAAGATATCCGATTATCATGCCTTTGCTCTATGCCTGGCATGGGGGAGGTGTTAAAGAAACCAGTATTTGGTCCCTCTTTCCTCTCTTTGTCCTCTTCTTTCTTTGATGCCCCTTCCTTTTCCTATTCCTTACCTCCTCTTTACCTTTCTGCTCCTCCATCTTGATCCACAAAACTCATTCAGGATGGATTGGCTGGAAATTTGTCTTGCTCACCTTCCTGTGCCCTCTGCTGTCTGGGACAGAGAGATCTGATTGTAGAGATAACAGGCTATTACTGAGCAGACGGGTGCATGGTGTTAGCAATGCTGGCCAAGTTGTAAATTTTTCTGACTTTGGCTTTTTGGAAGCTCCAAGAATAAATGTGGGGACATTCCAGGCTCCAGCAGACTGAAATGTGCATGGAGTCTCTGAGCCGAAACACAGAAGGGCAGCAGGTGTGTCTAGCTGAGCGTGAATATGATTAGTTACCTCTTCTGAAATTTCTATCCTCTTCACAAACCAGTGGGAAGCGTGGAGGCTGGACCCATATGTATCCCTCCTCCAAGCACACAGACACCTGGGTCCCTGTTGAGGGTGGGAGGATAGAGGGTGTGACGGCTGCCCTTCGATTGCTGTGGGTCAAGGCAGTATCATCAGGAGAGGGAGGAGGGGTTGTGGACATGCCCTGGTCACTGGGCTTTGGGCCATTTGACAATAGGAGTGATTTCATGCAGTGCAGATGGTGGCATTGAAGCCACTGACCGTGACAGCTGGCTTCAGGCCAGTGTGGAGGTAGTGGGTGATTAGTGTGGATTGAACAGGGCTGGTGTGAGATCTGAGAAGGTGTAAAGAGGCGAGATAGAGCAGGGGACAGCTCTGTCCTATGCCGAAAGAGTGTAGGGTTGAGTGCTGAATTCCTGGACTGACCTCATTAGAGGACCTCTTGTAGGAGGGGCTGTGTAACTGGAGGGATTTCAGTGCACCCTTTGTATGCTGATTCCACAAAAGCATTTCAGGGTGGGGGTTATGGACCCCAATTCCATCTGTCTGACTTCATCTGGGTAGATTCCATCTTCTTTGATGACAGTAAGCATGGAGATCAGAGGCCACCCCACTAGCAATTCGAGTTCCTCCCCAGAGTCTCCAGAAAAACAAATGTTGCCATCTACAGTTCAGGATTCCTTCCACATCTGGCTGCTGTGGGAACAGATGTGATCTCTGTGGGAGACATGACAGGCAGTACCATGCCCAGGAGCCCGAGCACCCAGGCTCGGAGGCTTCTCTTGTGTACTACCGAGGCCCTTACCCTGTGCCTTCTTTCTTTGCCTACTAGTCTTCCCCTCCACACTATCCCAGTCCCTCCCCAAGGTAGTTCTTACAAGATCAAATGCTACTTGGTTACTATGTTTACTATAACTTTGTTAATTATCATTCCATTAGCATACAGTTGCTATTCCGTCAGCTCCAACTTTTAGCGACCCATAACAGAACAGGACAAAATGCTGCCTGGTTCTATGCCATCTTCATGATTGTCGCTATGCTTGAATTCATTGTTGCAATTGCTGTATATTTTGAGTGTCTTCAAACCTATGAAATGCCTCTTCCCGCATTGTATCAGATGTTATTCTATGAGGGTTTCATTGGTTGATTTTTCGGGAGTAGATTAAGAGACCTTTCTTCCTACTCTATCCTAGTCTGGAAGCTCAGCTAAAATCTGTCCCTTCTGGGTGACTGCTGGTATTTGAAATACTGGTGGCATATCTTCTAGCACCATAGCAACATAAAAGCTGCATGGTATGACAGACTGACAGATAAGACTAAGATCTAGTCTTAGCTGGATGCCCATTCTCATTTTGCCACACTCCAGCTGTGTAGGGGCCCCCCCTCACACTTGTGATATCAAGAAAGTGACTGCTCCGCAGCTTCCTAGCCCTTATCTCACTGGAAATATTACAAATCTTAAGTTCTAAAACAAATTCCCCTAAATGCACTAATTTACCGAATCCTCTTCATATTAACATAAAATATAAAATATTTATAAATGTAAATAACCAAATAATTACATCTTTAGGAACCCTCAAGCAAAATATATCTTATATACTTAATATTTAACTTAATGCATTTCTTTTCTTTTCCAGCACAGTAGATTATTTTTTTGTTTATAAATTAAACCTCAAACTAGAGGAGGTTCTGTATGACTTGTGGACAGTGAATTGACACCACTCTGAGCTTAGATTCCCACCCCTTCCCCCTGTCCTCCCCTAACTACTCAGGATGTTTAGGAGGAATAGGCTGTTTGAACTACCAGTTGGAATGGCTCTAGAGCTGGTGCCAAGGATCAGAGCCTCACTCCAAAATCTGATGGGCCTCGTTCAGGTCTGGGGGGTGGGGGGCGGAACCTAACTGGACACTTAGAAGTAGGCTCAGTTTGTATGTTTATGAAGATATAGAAGGACCCTTTTGGGAGTAGAGTCAGGTTGGAATGTTAAATATTTAGTGAGGAAGGTAAAGGCATACCTGGCACCAAAAACTATGGGCAGAATAATTTGTCCTGAAGTGGTAACTAGGTGTGAGAATAAAGAATGGTGGTCCCCTGTCCTGGTCAGAGTACACGTTAGTCAGGGGCAGGTCAGCACCTTGGACAGCAGTGAGCTGATGCTGTTATGAAGCAGAGCTTGGGTGACTCTGGTTCCCAGAGTGTCATGGGTGCCCTGCCCTACCCTCTCTTGGAAATTTTTTATTTTTATTTTGGGTGGGTTTAGTTCTCTTTATGTCAGCTTGGTCTTCCAGGACTTTGGGTCTTTGTGCCAGAGGAGAAGCCTGTGTTTTGAAGTCTGGCCATTAGACCTCCCTCTCTGCTTCACGTTCTTCTCTTCCCTGCTCTGAGTGTGGTGTCTGCAAGCTGGAATTCTGGAAAGGAATGGAGTCCAAATACAGGAAGCCTCACCATTTTGAAGACCCTTGGATTCTGGAGCCCAGCTTACCATAGATTTAGACTTGGAGATTTCCAAATAATCCCTCTATTTATCTCTGGGATTTAGAATTCTCTTTGGATCAGATAAGGGAGTGCCAGGTATGGTTAGGAGCTATTTTAAATCTGTGAGAGGACGGTGATGGAGGACAGTTACTGAAGCAAAGCCATTAACCATGACGCAACAGAGCTATAGACAAAACCTCAAGACCATTTGTACCCACAGCTCTGTGGGAACCAAAGCCAGAGCATAGGCCAACTGGGGCCTAGGGCTTAGCATAAGAGCCTCCAAGATGTGGCAATTGGAGTAGAAGAATTGTTCCTCCCTTTCAGTCTTTGGAGAAGATGCTGGGGTCCCAGTGGTTTACTTAAAGATTTGCTTCCGTGGTCTAGAAAGTATTTCTTCTTCTCTGAGTCCATGTGTAGGTGGAAGTTTCTATTGTCCATGGTTAGGGGGCATCTGAGAAAGGAGTGTTTTGGATGTAGTTGAGTAAATGTTGGGGCACTGATCACCTCCTCCACAAGTTACATGTATTTTGAAGCCATCTGCACTCACTCATTCGTAAACTTGTCTTCACATCAGTTTGTTGCAAGGTCTTTGGAAAGAAGGTTTGTGGCATCACTTCTTGAGTCTAAGGTTCCTCAACTATAAAACAGAGATATTGTTGCCAACCTTGGAGAGTTGTTGTGAAGTTTACAGAAGTAGTAGAGAAGGTGCTCACCTTCTCACATAATCCAAGACTGAGTGACTCTCTCTCTCTCTCTCTCTCTCTTTGTAAAAGCTTTTATTATGAATTAAATGATAGTTTGCACTGTAGAAAATTGGTTTTGCACTCAACCAATTGTATTTTGTTTCATTGCAATGATTACAATTCCCTCCATGCATCATCAATTAACACAGGACTTGCCTCTATTTTATCTCTTTTTTTAATGTACACAAAACCACGAAGGAATATATAATCATTTAAACAACCAAAGGGCACATTTTGCAAGTCAGCCTCCTGTCCACCAGCACACAGCCTTTCTCTTTCTATGAGTCGAGTCCTCAGATGCTTTATCTCTCTCTGTCATCTCCTTTGCCACTAACTTCTCTGGTTAGGATCCCACATTCCATTTGTGCTCCTCCCTCTTGATGATCCTTGCGTCTTCTGTTCCTGGAATGCAAGATTAAGTTGTTGTTAAGTACCGTGGAGTCGGTTCTGACTCACAGCGACCCTGTACAGGGTTTTGAGGCTGTAAATCTTTACAGGAGCAGAAAGCTTCATCTTTCTTCTGCAGAACAACTGGTGATTTCGAACTGCTGACCTTGGGGTTAGCAGCTCGATTCTTAACCACTATGCAAGATTAAGTACTCCCCACTTTTTGCTACACAACTTCTACCTTTATAGTTGTGTGACAATTGCAATTAGTCATGCTAACAGTTATTCACTATTGAATAAAAAAAAAATCCTATCCCGATCTCCTTTCACCATACCCATCTTGACAAGATGTAAATTATTCAGTGGGGATTTTACCTCTCCCAACCTTTTGCTCTGAAACTCAACTTCCTCTTAAAAACTTGTAAGCTAGCCACTTTGTGCCTCTGTAGCCCCCCCGCTATTTTGGTGTCGAATTTCAAAGTTGCCCATCCCTATCAAACCTATGTACTGAGGGGATAGGCTTGATCCTTGATATGAAGACACCTTTCCTCTCAGTTAGTATTTTGAGCAACTACATCCGTAAATAAAGGTCAGGTTCGTCAAATTGTAGGTGGCTCTTGTTTTGAAGTCCCCAGGAGGAGCACATCTCTTTGGTCCTGGGGGACGATGTAATCAAAATTTCCATTGTCTCTGGGAGGTGATGCCCCCAGAGCTAATAGAGACCTCTTCTTTCTCTGCATTGTTGTTGTTGTTGTATGCTGTCAAATTGGTTCCAATAAAGACCTCTTCTCTTTTTGCATAGAGAGGCTGTAATGAGGGCTCTCCATGTGTAGAGGTGCTGCCAGATGTGGCACCCTGCCTGCCCCCACAGCCTCTGATGTGGATGAGCGATAATCTATTGCTTCCTAGAGGATGAGAGAATGAAGAGTGGAGGGTGAAGTCTGAGAATGACATGGAGTTATAAACCGACAGTTTTTTCATTTGAGTTTTTACAGATTCATAAAGGCAGGCTCATTCCTCAGCTTTGTCATTTCTAGTCACTTTAAGAGAAAGAAAGATGTATGGGCACACCTCAGGGCCGGCAGAAGCCCTGCCTTTTAGCACCCTTTATGCTCCTGACAGGTAGTAGAGTATTGAGGGAGGGGTTCTCCAAGGAGCTGGGGAGAATGACCTCTAGGGCCCAAAATGCTCCTCTGACTCATGTTTAGATCCCAGAGGCTGATCTGAGACATCTCACCCTGACTGTGGAAAGAGAATAGTTTGGGAGTGTGTCAGCTTGGCTACTGCCCTCTTCTCTTCACTTTTCTCAGCAAAGAAACTATCTTGTGGTTCCTTAAGCCTCATTTCCCATCTGTTGGATGAAGGGACTAGATAATAGTTTGTATGTTACAGGAGTGTTGGAGAGTGACTGAGACAGTGAACCAGCAGGCCCAGGGTCAGGCTGTGAATCATACCCTGAGTGTCTCAGTTTCCTCCCAGTTCATCTTCCTGTCTTTGGGCCTTCTGCCTACAGCCCCATACTCTGCCATGCTGTCTGGGCCAGGCAGGTGGACTTCAGCTGGCCTTAGCAGATTGGCCCAAGAGGGAAGTCACATGCCTCCTGGGTCCCTGCCAAGGTTCCATGAGCAGATGGAATTCTCTGTGGAACCTCATCAATAGAGCTGGGGAATGAGCCAGGGCCAGGACTCATGGGGAGCCAAGTGAGGTACCTGAGGATGGGACACAGGAAACATGAGTTCAATTGCAGGAATGGCTGAGGGGTTCACTTCATCTTAATCAGACCCCTGACTCTTGCCCTCCCTTTATCTTGTTTTATACACAGAGTTTCTGAGGCCCCAGGCAAGGCCGTGTGGTATGTGGAGGGGCAGTGGACTCTCAACCTGGTTATACAGGAATCAGGATAGGTACAAGGCACAGAGGAGTGCAGTGGAATGAGCAGGACCCAGACTCCTGGGAGCCCTCTTAATGCTTCTTCTGAGTGAAGTGAGAACAGAGTGGGTCACTGTTGGGGTCAGGGACTTCAGAGCCTGCCAGGGAAGAGAGGTCGAGGAGTCTCAACATTTGCATCTTCCTTTGGCACATTTACTGGATGTCCAGCTAGAGGAGGAGGAAATATTAAGGATGGGAAAGGACAGTTTAAAGAGCAGTAATGATCTGAGACTAAAAAGAGACAATTGGTTGGATCTTTGAAAAAGGTCAGGGGCAGGCAGGCAGTGAGGTCAATGAACCTGCAGGTAACGTGAAGAGAGTGAGCACGGTGGCTCTGTAGGTTAAGCACTGGACTGTGAACCCGAAGGCTGGCAGTTTGAACCCACCAGCGTTTTGCTCCCGTACAGATGTGCAGCCTTGGAAACCCAATATAGGGTCACTATGTAGCGTAGTGGTTACGAGTCGGGCTGCGAACCTCAGGGTGAGCTGTTCGAAACTACCAGCTGGTCCGCGGGAGAGAGATAGGCATTCTACTCCGGTAAAGATTTGCAGCTTCGCAAACCCTGTGCAAGGTCACTATGAGTTGGAACCGACTCCACGGTACTTAACAACAACAACAACAGGAATTGGAACCAACTTGATATCACTTAACAATAACAAACAACAGAGGGAGCGTTTGAAGGAAGTGTCCAGAAAGGCACCAGTGTGGGTCGGTGGGTGGCAGAGTGGCGGGCAGGGGGTTCAGGATAAGACTGTTTACCCTCCTCTGTCAGCATCTGGAGTGAAGAGGAGGCTTCTCACATAGTTCTCTGTGTGACCAGGTGGGTTTGCTGGTGTGTCGGAGAGAACCTTGAGGCTGGCCCTAACAGCTGTGTGGCGCACTGGGTGATGTGGTGCTTATGAAGCAGCTGTCTTCTTAACTCTGAGATGGGCTCTGGGTAGTGTGAACAGTTACTGTGCTTGGTTGCTCAGGAAACATGTGTTCTCTTCTTACCTGCTGAGTTTTATCCCCACCCCATGAGGAAATTCCCTGAGCTGAATCCTACCCAAGCAGTAGGCTTACTTTTTGTTTAGAAAAAGTTTTTAAGTTAAAGGCACTTTTATTTTACATTAAAAAAAAAAAAGTTTTATTGTGAATTGTGTTTTAGTTTATATGGGAGAACATTAGTTTTACATTCATCCTATTGTATATAGTTTCATTGCCATGGTTACAATCCCCTCCATGCATCATCAGCCAACCAAAGGGTATATACTACAAGCCTGACCCCCGGTCGTTAGCACACAGCCCCTCTCCCTCTGTGGGTCTAAAGTCCCCAATTGCTCCATCACTCCACGTCATCATCTCTGCCTCCATCTCAGGCATTTCTGCTTCTCTGGGTAGGGTCCCACTCTCTGCTCTTCTCCCTTGATGGTCCCAGGGACCTCCACTCCTAGACTGAAAAGTTAATCACTCCCCTCCTTGCTACAAAAAGTCTACCTTTATATTTCCAACCCTCACAAGCAGTCCTGATAACAATTATTCACTATTGTATCACAAGAAACCTGTCTGCATTTCATTGCATCAACCCCGCCTAGACAGATTGAATACTACTCACTGGAGATTCTACCTTCCTCCAGGCCCTCTGGATCTAGGTTCCCTCTTGAAAGCTTGTAAGCCAGTCACTTCTTGCCTTTGTAGCCCCTCTCCCCCCCATTTTGAGTAGCCAATGTCCAAGTTGCCCATCCCTGTCTACTCTGAGTGTGGAGGGGGTGGGAATGATTCTTGCATTAAGGATTTGTTCCCTCTTTTGAGCTACTGCTTCCATAGGTGTAGGTCAAGTTTATTTATTTTACATTTTGATCATTAAAATGTTCAGAGAGAAATAAAGAGGGTAGAAGAATGGACACCCACATACCCACCACTTAGATTTAACAGTTGTTAAAAAGTTGCTCTGTATTTACTTATCTATTATTATTTTTTGCTGAAACATTGTCAAGTAAATGATGGTATTTCACTCTGTAACACAGAGAACTCAGAGACTATCCTCCCAGTTGTGGGGTTGATTTACGGATGTTAACAGGTCACAATTCAGGGTCAGAAATGCTCAGGGCACACTTGTGCCAGTCAAGACAGTCTCTCAGCCATGCCCACAGCCAGGCCTCTATCTGCCTGGGCAATGTTACAAAGCT
Organism: Chrysochloris asiatica; assembly: GCF_000296735.1. Lineage (NCBI taxonomy): Eukaryota > Metazoa > Chordata > Mammalia > Afrosoricida > Chrysochloridae > Chrysochloris > Chrysochloris asiatica. Next base: position 5,372,720 of record NW_006408716.1, on the reverse strand, counting down.
CTTTTAGGGCTGCAGATGAATGCTCCCAGGACATACCACACCACTAGAACCCCCAGCCTGAAGGCACTCCATTCTAGCTCTGCGGGTCAGTAAACCATGAAGTGCTGCCAAGTTTTGTTCTGAATCATAGTGCCCCTATGTAGGGTTTCTGAAGAGCGACTGGTGAGTTTGAATTGCTGACTTGGTGGTTCAACCCGACTTTGAAGTCTAGGGCTTATGCCACAGTGCCACACTAGCTCCCCCTCAAGTAAGTGCCGGGAAACACCCCACTCTATAAGCAAACCTTCTGCCCAGATCACTAGCTCCAAGGGTTGGGAAGCCCACTGCTCTGCCTCTTGGTTCTTGGTTCTGCTGCTTCTCCTCCCTCTGCCACTCCTCTGGTGTCAAGGAGGTTCAATGCACTGGCTGCTCGGGATCAAAAGGAGGTGCGTCCCTCCTGACTCTTCTTATGTGATGGTTGTGAAATCTCTCTTCCTGATTCTGAGATGGCTCATTGTATACCCATGCTAGCGTCATGTTTTTGCAATTACAATGAACTCTGTTAACATCCACATCTGAATAATGTCATGCTATCAGTATCTTCTCCCACCTTCTCTTACCCAGACCCCTCAGGAAAAGTGATGTTTGGTGGGAGTTAGCAAAGACTACGGTTATAAGAGACATATTAAACAATTCACTACAACACGCTCCTAAATACTTAAGGATGCATATCTGAAGATGTAAGGATATTTTCCTATATAACCA
>NW_006408716.1:5332131-5369236 GCF_000296735.1 Chrysochloris asiatica | reverse complement strand
ATCCAAGCCATGGTATTTTCAATAACCTCATATGCATGTGAAAGCTGGACAGTGAATAAGAAAGACTGTAAAAGAATTGAAGCTTTTGAGTTATGGTGTTGGAGGAGAATATTGAAAGTTCTATGGACTTCCAAAAGAACCAACAGATCGGTGTTGGAAGAAGTGCAGCCAGAGTGTTCCTTGGTGGCCAAGATGGCCAAACTTTGTCTCTCAAATTTTGGACATATTGTCAGGAGGGACCAGTCTCTGGAGAAGGATATCATGTTTGGTAAGGTGGAGGGTCAGAGATAAAGAATAAGGTCCCCAGCAAGATGGATTGGCAGTATGGCAGTATCAGTGGGCTCAAGCCTGGCAACAATTGTGAGGTTGGCCCAGGGTCGGGCAGTGTTTTGTTCTGTTGTGCGTAGGGGTCACTGTGAGTTGGTACTGACTCGATGCTACCTAACAACAAGCAAGAAGAAAGTAATTGTAATTCTCTGATATAATCTAGCTGTCTGGGATCAAATCCCACTAATTGCTGCCAAAATGTCTTTTAGAAGTGATTTGTTCAAGCCAGGATTCAATCAAGGACAGTATGTTATAGCCAGTTGTTTCTTAAAATTCTCCTTTTACCTAGACTGATGCTTGTCAGACTTCCATGTGGATATACGAATCCTCTTGGGTCTTGTTAAAATTCAGCGTCTGCTTCAGTGTGTGTGTGTGTGTGTGTGTGTTGGTGGGGGTGGGTGGGGGGCAAGCCAAAAATGCTGTTTCATAGAAGCTCTTAGTGTTGCTGTTGCTGGTCCATGGAATATACTTTGAGGAACAAGGGTCTAGAATAATCCTACCTGTCCCCCTTTCTTTCCTGTAACGTCCACTTGTCATTGAGCAAGGGCCGATTGTCCTGTAGAATGTCCACCTACTAGTTGGTTGCTTTCTTACGGTGCTGTTTAACTTAGTCCTCTATCCCCTATTTTGCCAGTGAACTGGAAGTTGGGTCTGGAGGTGAGATTGGACCCACCCATTATCTTTGAGTCAATTTTGACCCTCTAAGCCAGAGGAGAATTGTCTCATAGGGTTCCCAAAGCAGTAATCTTTATGGAAGTAGGGTGTGACATCTTTCCCCCATGGAGCTAAATGCGTAGCCTTGGCTTAACTCTTCCTCCACAGCGCCTTGAGATGTGACCCAGGAAAGACATCATAGGCAAGGATACATCATTGGTATGCTATGTGTTTCATACTGTATTCTATCTAGAAGCATCTAAGCAAAGAAACCAAACCAAACCAGTTACTGTTTCGTCAATTCTTACTCCTGGTCCCTCACATGTTTCAGAATAGACCTGAGTCATTTTGAATGACTGATCTTTTGGAGGTCGATCTACATGGATTTCTTCCATTTGGGTGGACTTGAACTGTTAGCACTTAACTGTTTGAGCTATCCAGGAATTCCCTCTGATGAGACTGCTTTATTGTAGAGCACGGGCTAGTTGTCCTGTAGAATGTTCATCTACTGGATCTAGCTGGTTGCTTCTTTGTGGAGTCCTTTAGCTTGTTCCTCTACTAGCTGCATTGTCTGTAAACTGAAAGTTGAATCTGGAGAATAGATGTGAGTCAGGTAAAATACTTTGAGCAGGAATCCATCATTGGGTTGTGTGTTTCATACTGCATCGTATCAAAAGGCACATTAACTTACCTTTTGATTTGAGATTCACGGTTAGGCACCAGAGACTCTCTGATCATTTGGAATTATAGGCGGGTGCTGTATATTGTTGTTGTTAAGTGCTGTCGATCAGTCTCGACTCATAGCAACCTTATTTATAGTGTCCAAGGAGAAGCTGGTGAGTTTGAACCGCCGACCTTGTAGTCTAGTATTTATCTTACAGGTGCTGTATGTTGTTGTTGTTTTTTTATGTGCTGTTGAGTCAGTTCCAACTCATAGCTACTCTAATTAGGATTTCTGAGGAGCGGCTGATGGATTTGAACCTCCGAACATGGATATGGGCATTTACACTTTAGGGGGTGTGGGATAGGATTCATTGGTTGCATCTGTATCTCAGAGAGGTGTTAGACACTTTCATTCAGAAAAGACACCCTGTAAATACTCATCAAACCTTGAGGGAGTCAGAGCTGTCCCTGGCCACTCTGTTCCTCTCTCCTCATGCACAGAACTGCTTTTTTCTGGGTAGGGAATATTGCCCAAGAAGGTAAGTGTGTCCCTGTGGAGTGCATCCCTTGGGGAACCTGGCCTTTAGCATTGCTTTGTGTGGAGAACTTGGCTGCAGCTGAGTGCCATCCTTTAGGGATCATACCTGGCAATGCTCTGCACCTGTATGCCAGGATGAGGAGGGAGGCTGAAGGTTAAAACCAAAGGCAAGGTTTTCAACAGAAAAACAAAAATGATACTGAAGCCAGGGCGAGAGAGAGAGAGGTTTGGTGTGAGGCCGGATAGGGTGAGGGTGTCAGGATAGACACAGTGAACCATGCCCTGGGTTTGAAACCCATTTTGGGGATATGAGGTTAGTCTGGTAGCGTAGTGGTTATGCATCAGGCTGCTAACCTCAGAGTCTTCAGTTTGAAACTACCAGCTGTTCCACGGGAGAAAGATGAGGCTTTCTGCTCCCATAAAGATTTACAGCCTTGGAAACTCTGTACTAGGTCGCTATGAGTCGGAACCGACTCCACTGCACATAACAACAACAACAACAACAGGCACAGAACAGCCTAAGACCCCAGAAATGTGTTTACAATTTTGAATCAGAATAGCTGCCACTCAGGGTTTGTGAACCAGCTGCTCTCTATAGCAGTATTGTTAGATGCTGTCTAGTCCGCCCCAATCCACGGTGACTGTATTTACTCCAGAACAGAATGCCACCCAATCTTGTACCATTCTCAGAACTGCCAGTGTGTTCAGTCCACGCCTGTGTCTGATGTGTCAGCCTTCCTCACTGAGGGTCTCCCTCACCCTCACTGGTCCTCTGCTTCACCATGTCCTTCTCTAGTGACTAAGCCCTCCTGATGATGTGTTCAAATCAAGAGAGTACGGAAATGTTTCATTGTCATCCACACGGTTTTCATTGACTGATTTTCAGATGTAGATTTCCAAGTTTTTCTTCCTATTCTGTTTTAGTCCGGAAGCTCTGCTGATACATGTCCACCATGGATAGATGACCCTGCTGGTATTTGAAATATTGGTGATATAGCGTCCAGTATCACAGCTATACACAACTAACGCAGTATGACAAACTGACATATGAATGGTGGTTTTTAATAGTACTGAGACTTTAGGTAGTAGAAAGAACCTGAATGTAGGAGAGGATCCGGGAGTCAGTTTCAGTGACAACTGTTAACCCCTGGGTTAATAGGTAATGGTTCAGGCAAAGACTGTTCAGAGCCAGGGGTTGAAGGAGGCCTGCGGGGTCCTGACTACACCTTTCCTCTGAAAGGTCGGGAGACAGTTTGGAATGGTGCTCAGTGTCTGTTGGGGCTAGTTCTTCAAAAACAGACAAACAAACATGGATTTGTAGCTGCATGAGATTTGGGCCTGCTCCCTCTTTAAAGAGTTGGTAGAGTCGAAGAAAAGAGCACATGTATGCAGGCCCAGGGGAACCATCATGCTGTATAATTTTATATCTTCTTTTATACTGTGGCTTAGCCACACACTGTTAGCATAACAGGAAGGAGAATGAACGGAAGTAAAGGGTCTCGTGACAGAGAGATAGATGGGGCTGATTGATTTGGGGTGTTTCTTCAGTTCAACCTGATCCAGAGCACATTGCTGGTAAATCGCCCTGTAGCTAGAGTCTGGCAGGGCCTCCGAACCGGTCCTGCACCGGGGCCAAGGGTCAGGGGTATCATGGACTGGGTCAGAGTGTCTGTGTCCTTTGGCTTGTCTCTGTTCTCCTGAGGGGTTTATTTTGCTTCTTAGATGAAGCCTTTATGGAAGGCAGGAGGACTCTCCAAGCTTGCTAGCTGCCTTGGCAATAGAGGAGGCAGGAGCAACCGGCTCCCAAAACCTCCCAGCTGCTCCAAACGTGGAGCTGGAATTGTGGCAAATCTGGTAAGGCCTCAAGGATGCTACCTCAAAGTTACTACAGCTTCTGCATAACCACTTGATGTCTCTGGTGGGACCTTGAAGGGACTGGTTCTGGTGGTCCTGAGGGCAGGCCAGGCTAGCAGGATAGAACTTCAGAGAACTCCACACAGGGGAAGGCTGTTTCTAAGGTGAGAGGTCTGTGTCCCATCTGGTCAGGGCCAGATAGAGGAGGATTGAAGGGTCCAGCATTTCAGTGGCAATTGTATCGGCCCCCCCATAACATATCCACTTATGTCTCACTGTCCATTTGGGGTAACCGTGGTGGAAGCTATGAGGGTGTCATTGGGAAGCAGAGCCTTCTGGGACACGGTTATGGCTGGTGGGGCAGAGACAAACTCTGAAAGTGCTGGCTTTCCGACAAGCCCCCAGTATTTCCATTGCTGAAGAGTCAGCTCCAACTCCTAGTGTCCCATGTGCGTCATAGCAGAACTGTGCCCCTTCAAGATTTTAATGGATGATTTTTCAGAAGTAGATCTCCAGGTCTTTCTTCTGAGGTACTTCTAGGTGGACTGGGACTGCCAACAGCCTTTTCATTAGAGCTGAGCGTATTAACAGCTTGTAGCCCACGATACAAAGTGTTATTGAGTTCTTGTTGCTCACATGGGAAACTGCTCAACTGCTCTCTTCCCTGCAGGAACCACGTGGAACAGACACACAATGGCAGACTCATGGATTGAATTGTGGGGCGCCCCCCCCCCAAAATGCGTCCCCCCCAAAATGCGTCAGCTTGGCTGCGCCATGATTCTCAGTTACAGGATGATCTTCCATGGCGTGATCTGATGTGATGAGAAGATTAAGGGTGGGCTACAAAGAGTGCTCAGGAGCTCTGGTAGCATAGTGGTTACGAATCGGGCTGTGAACCTCAAGGTCAGCAGTTTGAAACTACCAGCGGTTCCACAGGAGAAAGATGAGGCTTTCTGTTCCCGTAAAGATTTACAGCCTCGGAAACCCTGTACAGGGTTGCTATGAGTCGGAACTGACTTCATGGGACATAACCACCACCACAAAGAGTATTGGTGTGGCGTTGGAAGATGATTATAGAACCAACTGCAAGGTCAGGTTGAACCTCAAGGTCAGTGGTTCGAACTCACCAGCTAGTCTTCAGAAACCTTATACACAAGAGGTATGAGTCAGAACTGACTCAATGGCACTTAACAACAACAACACAATGCCTTTTGTTTTTGTGATGTGCCGTGGAGTCGGTTCTGACTCATAGCGATCCTGTATAGAGTTTCTGAAGCTGTAAATCTTTACAGGAGCAGAAAGCCTCATCTTTCTCCCGCAGAACAGTTGGTAGTTTCGAACTGCCAACCTTGAGGTTAGCAGCCTAATTCGTAACCACTATGCTACCAGAGCTCCTTAACCCTAATATAATCCTTGCACAATCGGTGTCAGGCCTGTAATATCTTTGTTCATACAAGATCTAAAAGGAGAGAGAAGTGAGCAGAGAAGGAGGACTTACTACCATCAAGAGAGAGTGGGGAGTGGAGTGTGCCCCGTGGACCTGGAATCCCTGCATCTAGATGGGGAAGCATCTCCATCCAGGGAAAGATTCATGTCGGGACACATGGAGAGCTCCAAGGAATGCTGGGTCTACAGATACTGACAGGAGACAGGAACGTTCTCCAGAGCCAGTTCTCTGAATGTGAACTCTCAGATTCCTAAACTGTGTGAGAATACATTTGTTTGTTAAAACCATGCACTTAACAGTATTCCTGTTAGAGCAGTACCGCAGAACTGAGACAGGCAGGGAGTGTGTTCACCATACTGGCTGTGTGACTTGGCCTCTCTAAACTGGTTGGTAAGTGCCATCGAGTCGGTTCCAACCCATAGTGACCCTGTATAGGGTTTCCGAGGAGCGGCTGGTGAGCTTGAACCTCCGACCTTGCTGTTCAAACCGACTTTGCTGTCCAGCACACTAACCCACAGTGCCACATCAGGGTATCCATAAAGTCGAGGTTAACAATAGCTCCTTTCTTACAAGAAAAGGATATGGGATGAAATGGGGAAAAGCATGGACACTGCTTAGCAATGTGCCTCATAAATGCACGTAGATTTCCTTCCCAGCTAACCTGTAGGCTTCTCAACTGCAGGGTTGTTGTCACCTCCTCCTGCATCCTTTTATATGTGCCACTAGGGGTTGGCGTAGAATTGGAGGCCAATGATGCAAGAGTGACTGAGCAAACCTTTACTGGGCTCCAGAGGCAAATTGAATAGAATCACTGCCCTCTAGATCCCTACGCTAAGAGCAGGAGACGGACATGCTGGCAGCAAGGCGTCGGAGAGTTACAGGCGTAGTGATGGTAGAGTTTGTACTAGGGACAGGGAGAGGTGAGGAAGCTTCATGGAGGAGTCTGAACGGTCCTGGGCAATGAGAAGGTTTCCAGCATCCAAGAAGAATCATGGCAGAGTGGAGCCTGGGTCCTGACCCAGAATGGTGTTGTGGATTGAAGTGTATCCCCCAGAGGGAAGTGTCACAAAGTCCTAATCTCTGTCAGTGCAGCCTTAATGGAAAATAAGGGCTTCCTTTTGTTATGGTAGTGGTGTCTTATCAGAGTAGGTCATTCCTTCTGAGTGGGGTCTTATCAAAAGAGTGGAATGGACAAAGATACACAAAAGGGAAGACAAAATAAGAGCATCCCATTACAAGCCCAAGGATCACCAAGAAATAAATGCCTGGGGTTTCCGGAAGCTGAACAAGGCAAGGAAGCATCTTTTCCTAGAGCAGACAGAGAGAAAGAGTGTAATCCTGTTCATCCTCTTAATTCAAACTTCTAGCCTCCAGAATAGCAAGACAATACACTTTTGTTCTTTAAAGGTATTTAAAAATACCCTGTGATAGTTTTCTGACTGCAGCCCGAGGTAACCAAGGCAGATGGCCAGGAGGTGCCCTGTGACCCCTCACCTCTGCATACTGTTTCCGGAGCTCAGGGAGCTAGCCTCAGGTGAGGCTGACTGCGCGGCTCTTAATGCCTGAATTTAAAAATAATACACAAAAATGCTATTACATTGGAATGAAAGGGGCCTCCCTCCCTTTAAGTTTTATGCTTCTATTTTCATTTTACATATTCCCTTCCAGTCCTTAGTCCATCGGGATATTTTTAATCACAGCACAACTACAGTTTTAGTTACAGCTTTCTTTATTGTACTGTAAACATTTTTCACTGTTGCTACACAGATTTTGCAATTATCACTTCAATGGCTGCATAAATTGGCCATTAAATTGGTATTCTCTCATTTATTTAAACATCCCCTCTGTTGTTTTTGTTGTTAGGTGCTATTGAACTAGTTCAGACTCAAAGTAACCCTGTGTACACCTGCCCAGTGTTACAACATCTTCACCATCATAAATATGTTTGAGTCCATTGCTGCATCTTGTGGAGGGACGGTCTTCCTCTTTCTTGCCGACCCTCTCACTTACCAAGCGTGATGTCTTCCACGGACTGTTCCCTTGTAATAACATGTCCAGAGAACACGACACAAAGTCTTTCCATCCTTGCTTTTAAGGTGCAATCCTCCTTGTACTTTTTCCAAAGTAGATTTGTTTCTTTTAGCAGTCCATGATATACACTCAGTGCTCTTCACTAACACCGTAATTTAATTTCATCAGTTCTTTGGTCTTATTCATTATCCTGTGTCTTCATGCACATCAAACAGTTGAAAATGCCATGACTTAGGTCAGGTGCACCTTTATCTTCAAAGTGACTTCTTAAGCTTTTTTAACATTTAAAAAGAGGCCTTTTGTAGCAGATTTGCCCAATATAGCCCGTTACGTGGTTTCTTTACTGCTCCTTCTATGGGCATGGATTGTGGATCCAAGTACAATGAAATTCTTGGCAACTAACATCTTTTTTCCATTTAGCATAAGTTGTTTATTGGTCCAGCTGTGAGGATTTTTGTTTTCTCCATATTGCGGTGTAATCAATACTGAAGGCTTTCGTCTTTGATTTTCATTAGTAAGTGCTTGAAGTCCTCTTCACTTTCAGCAAGGAATGTTGTGTCATCCGAATATCATAGCTTGTTAATGCGCCTTCCTCCAGTCCTGATGTGGTGTTTTGAATATAGTCCAACTTCTCAGATTATTTGCTCAGCATTCTGATCGAATAAGTATGGTGAAAGACTTCAACCCTGATACATACCCTTCCTGATTTTAACCACCCATAGTTCCTTGTTCTGTTCAAATGAGTGCCTCTTGATCTATGTCCAGGTTCTGCATGAGCACAATTAAGTATTCTGGAATTCCCATTTTTTGCATTGTTATCCATAATTTGCTATGATCCACACAGACAAATGCCTTTACATAGTTAATAAAACACAGGTGAACATTTTTTTTTTTTTGATTTTCTCTATTTTCAGCCAAGATCCATCTGATATTAGCAATGATAACTCTCACTCCATGTCTTCTTCTGAATCTGACTTGAATTTGTGAGAGTTCCCTGTTGATGTACTGCTGCAACTATGTTTGAATTATCTCCAGCAAAATTTTACTTGTGTATGATATTAATGATGTTGTTGTTGTTAAATACCATCGAGTCAGCTCTGACTCAGCGACCCTGTATAGGGTTTCCAAGAAGTGACTGGTGAGTTTGAACTGCCGACCTTGAGGCTCAAACCAACTTTGCAGTTGGGTGCTTATCCTACAGTACCACACCATGACTTCGATATTAATGAGATTGTTTGTTAATTTCTACATTCTGTTGGATCACCTTTCTTTGGAATGGGTACAAATAGTAATCTCTTTCAGTCAGCTGGCCAGGTAGCCGTTTTCCAAAGTTCTTGGCGTAGATGAGTGCGCACCTTCAGCATTCATCTGTTTGTTGTAACTTTCCAATTGGTATTCTGTCATTTCCTGGAACTTGTTTTTTGCCAATGTCTTTAGTGAAGTTTGGAACTCTTCCTTCAGTATCATTGATTCTTGCTCATATGCTATCTCCTGAAAGAGCTGAACATTGACTATTTATTTTTGATACAATGACTTTGTGTATTTCTGCCATCTGTCTTTGATATTTTTTGCCTGTTCAATTTTATATACACAGAATCCTTCAATATTGCAATTTAAGGCTTAGATTTTTTCTTCAGTTTAAGAAATGCTAAACATGCGCTTCCCTTTTGTTTCTTTTAACTTCAGCCTTTGTGCAGTTTATTATAATACTTTACTTTTTCTTCTTCAGTCATCCTTTGAAATCTTCTTTTCAGCTCTGGTTTTTCATCATTTCTTCCATTTGTTTTAGCTTTTCGATGTCCAAGAGCAAGCTTCAGAGTGTCTTCTGACATCTGTTTTGTTTTCAACTTTCATGTGCCAAGTATCATTTCATCTTGATTGCATGTCTGATTAATTTCAGATTGTAGACATTGGTAAAAAAAAGCTTAAAATTCTTCATCTTTGGCTTTGGTGATTGGTGCTTAAATTTGAATACTGGTCATATTTACTGGCTCTCCTTGTATGCATGTGTTTACTATCCTATCACTAATAGCATTGAATTTTTTTTTTTTTTTTTTTTTTGAGAAACACATGATGCCATTGCCTTCCAATTTGTCGTTCCTGGCATTGTAGACCATATGATTTGAAAAACTGGCAGTATAGCTTCTGGCACCACAGCAACATGCAGGACAAACGGACATGTAGGACAAACGGACAGACTTTGTTAGAGGTCCAATTGTTTTCCATCATTGTAAATGATTAATTATTTAATGTGGAGCATCTTAACATAACCTTTCCTTTTTAATAAATTATTTTTCTCAGAAAAAAAGTGAGCTATTAGTCAAAATTCTAATACCAGTTGCTGTCAAGTTGATTTGACTCCTGCTGACCCCAGGGGTCAGAGTAGAACTATCACCCACAAGGTTTTCAGTGGGTAACGATTTTGTCAGTAGATGGCCAGGTCTTTCTTTGGATGCATCTCTGGATGAATTTGAACCTTCACCTTTTCAGTTGGTAGTTGAAATTGCGAATCCTTTGTACCAGCCAGGATAAAAGAGCACAGGGTCTTTATGTGTCACTCGCAATGGTGATACCGTATTATTTTCAGAAAAAGATCATTTCCATTTGCATTACTATCTACTGGTTGAAATATCAGTTTTTACCATAACCAACTAGCATTTGGTATTGCAATTCAAACATTTCTTTCCCCTCTTTTTGCCATTGAAACACGTGCAACATGCCTCTCCAGTTCATTTCTAGAGAGGTGGAGACTTTCTCCTTGTATGTTGACTAAGATCCTTCCGTGAATGTGGAGTTCCTGTTCATCTTTCATCAGTTGGCATCTTGGAATTCGTGTGAACTCTTTATATGATGGTTATCAACACCCTGCCTGACACATTGCTACAAATGTTTTTCCTACACTATTTTTATTTTAATTATCTCCTTAGTTTTCTAAAAAGCCTTTACACTTTTAAATGGTTGAATCTGTTTATCTCTTTACTTACATTTTCTTTTATCACTATGAAACTTGAAAAGTTATGACTCCTTCCAAAGACCAAATAAATAACCACCTTCTATTTTCTGCTAGATTGTTTTTTTCATTTGATTTCTCTGCTTGAGTCTTTTATATACCCAGAAGGTAGAGTTTTATTATTATTATTATTTTGATGTGTGATATAAGGTGTGTTTCTTAATTAATTACTTTTCATAGAAAATATCAGCTTCACAGCACAATTTATTAATCAAAGACTCCTGTCTCATTGTTTGCTGAGACCTACTTTGTAATATGTTAAATTCTTATGTGCAGGTAGGTCTATTTTTGGACTTTTCTTCAGTTCCATAATTCTATTTTTGTGCCAGTTCTACAGTGCTTTAATGGTTATTGCTTTAAAATATATTTACATCTAGTTTGTGCTCATTCTTTTTCTTGTACAGAATTTTATTTAATATTCTCAGCTGTTTATTTTCTAAAATGATTTTAGATCGATTTTTATTTAATTTCTTGAAAAAAATCCTTCTGAGATTTTGTTGGAACTGAATTATATAAATTTATAGAATAACTTTGGGAAACTTGGCATCTTTATAACATAAAGTCTTCCTATCTGGGAACATGCCATTTTTCCCTAATCATTCAAGCATTTTCTGTGTTGTTACGTGGCATCAGCTCTGTCCCGACTCATAGTGACCCCACGCCCAACAAAAAGAAATACTTCCCAGTCCTGTTCCATCCTTACTGTTAATGCAATGTGTGAGTCCATTGGTGGAGCCACTGTGTCAGGTCATCTCATTGGTGGCCTTCCTTTTTTCCTGGCTGACCCTCTATACTCCAAGCATGATGTCTTTCTGCAATAACTGTCTCCTCCTTGTAACATGTCCTAATGAGTATGTGAGACAAAGTCTCACCATCCTCACCTTTGAGGAATCGTCTGGCTATGTTTCTAAGACAGATGTGTTTTCTTCTTCTGGCAGTCCGTGGTATAGCCACTATTCTTTACCAACGCCAATACAATAATTTAAATGCCTACAGTCTTCTTTGGCCTTCCTTATTCACTGTTTAGCTTTTGTAATCATATGAGGTGACGGAAAATACCATGGCTCGACTCTGGCGCTCCTCAGTTCTCAAAGGAACATCTTTGCTTCTTAACACTTTATTTTATTATTTGTTGTTGCTGTTGGAGGTTAGATTTTTTACTATGGAACAAGTGTGAAATGTCAGATTACAAGATAATAAATGAAATGTTGTTGTTGTTAAGGGCTGCCAAGTAAGTTCTGGCACATAGAGACCCTGGATAGGGTTTCTGAGGAAGGGCCGGTGGACTTGAACTGCCTAGCTTGCAGTTAGTAGTCCTGTGCTTATTCTATAAAGCCACATCAGGATTCCAAATAAAAAATTATTATTGTTGTTAAGTGTCGTGTTGTCGGCTCCAACTCACAGCGACCCTGTATAGGGTTTCTGAGGCTCTAAATCTTTGTGGGACCAGAAAGCCTCATTTTACTCCTGTGGAGCAATTGGTGGGTTTGAACCGCCAACCCCACAGTTTGCAGTCCAGTGGTTATCATATGGAGGCACCATACTTTCCAAATGAAGAGTTGTTGTTGTTGTTGTTGTTAAGTGCCGTCGAGTCGGTTTCGACCCATAGCGACCCTGTATAGGGTTTCCGAGGGTGTAAATCTTTACGGGAGTAGAAAGCCTCATCTTTCTCCCGCGGAGCAGCTGGTAGTTTCGAACTGCTGACCTTAAGGTTCGCAGCCCGATTCGTAGCCACTACGAGTGGGTGTATGCTTTTCTGCTGACTTCTTTTCCCTCGTTCTCCATTGCTGCGAATCCTAACTTTTGTCATGTCAAAGTTTAGAAAATGTACATTAAATCTTCCGCAATTTTCTCTAAATTTTATTCAAAAACATTGACAATTATTATCTACCTGCATTTTGACAATATAAAAGCTGGTTACTGAAGAATAAATTAAATTGAGTGAGCTTCCTAACACTTTAAAAGAGGTCTTTTGCAGTAGATTTTCCCAGTGCAAAACAGCATTTAATTACTGTTGTTTTCATTGGCATTGACTTTGAATCCAAGTAAAATGAAATCTTTGACAACTGCAGTATTTTCTCTGTTTATCATGATGTTGTTCATTCATCCATTTGTGAGGATTTGTTTCATTTATGTTGCGATGGAATCCATAAGGAAGTTTTTAGTATTTAATCTTCGCCAGTAAGCCCTTCAGATCTTCTTCACTTTCAGTAAGCAAAGTTGTATCTTCTGAAAATCCCAAAGGTTGTTAATTGGGCTCCAATCTTGATGCCACGTTCTTCTTCAGATAGTCCAGCTTCTTGGATTATTTGCTCAGCAAACAAATTGAATAAGTATGGTGAATGGCTACAACCCTTGGTAATACCCTTCCTGATATGAACCGCTTATATCTCTCTGTACTGTTCAAATGACTGCCTCTTGGCCTACATTACAATTTCTGCATGAGCAAAATTGTTTTGGAATTGCCATTTTTGGTACTGTTATCCATAATTTGTTACGATACACTCAGCTGAATACCTTCCCATAGTGATTAAGATACAGGCACCTATCCTCCTGATTTTCTCTGCTTTCAGCCAAGATCCATGTGATAGCAACAATACCATTCCTTATTCCTTGTCCTCTTCTGAATCTGACTTGAACTTGTGGCACTTCCCAATTCATGTATTGCTGCGACTATTTATGAATTATCTTCAGCAAATTTTCACTGGTGTGTGATATTAATGACATTCTTTAACAATTTCCATATTCTGGTAGATCACCTTTCTTTGGAATGAGCACATATATGCTTTCAGTACAAGTTGTATGTATTCCTTCAGTATCATAAATTCTTGGTCATATACTTATTCCTGAAATGACTGGTCCAGTGACTGTGTGTATGCCCTCTATCTTCTTTTGATGCCTCTTGTGGTTTCAATATTTTGCCGTTAGAATCCTACAATATTGACATTTGAGACTTGGAAATTTTTTTTTTTTTGTACTTTCAGTTTGAGAAATGCTGATTGTGTTCTCCCCTTTTGTTTTTTTTTGCACTTTTAATTATAATATTTTTCTTTGTCTTTTCCTGCCGCCCTTTGAAATCTTTTAATGAATCATGTCTTCCTTTCGATATAGCTACTCTATATTCAAGAGCTTGTTTCCGAGTCTCTTCTGACATCCAGTGTAGTCTATTTTTTCTTTCTTCTCTTAAATGACCTTTTGCTGTCTTCATAATCATGTCCTTGATGTTATCTACAATTCCTCTTTTTTTTTTTTCAAATTATTCTTGAGATAGTTTTTCAATTAAGGTGGTATATACTCAAGGTTGTGGGAGATGGATGAGGCTTCGTGCTCCTGCAAAGATTTACAACCTTGGAAACCCTATACTGGATCACTGAGTCGGAACCAACTCCACAGCACTTAATAACAACAACATACTCAAGGTTGTACTTTGGAGCTTGTGAAATTGTTTGGAAATTTTCAGCTTTTGATATGATATGAGTATTTGATGATCTATTCTTCATGTCATTGCTGCCCATCTTCAGACTGATGATACTGAGAGTCTACGTCCTTTCTGTTCACAAATGTAATCGAGTTGATTTCTGTGTAGCCATCCAGTGAGGTCTGTGATATAAGTTGCCACTTACGTTGCTGACAAAAGGTATTTCAAGGAATATGACATTGATCTTGGAAAATCCCAGAATCTTTTCTTTTACTAAGGTCATATTCTTCTCTGTTTCCAACGGTCAGATTCCAATCACCAGTAATTATCAATGCATCTTGATTTAACATTTGATCAAGTTCAGACTGCAGAAGTTGATAAAAAAATTTTCACTTTCTTTATCTTTGGCATTATTGATTGGTGTGCAAATTTGAATAATAATCGTATTAACTGGTCTTCCTTTTTTTTTTTTGATGCCGTCGAGTCAGTTCCAACTCATAGCAACCCTGTATAGGGCTTCCAAGGAGCAGCTGGTGAGTTTCAGCTGCCAACCTTGTAGTTTGCAGTCTAGCGCTGATCCTACGGCACCACATCAGGAGTCCCTTGTAGGCATATGGGTATTATCCTATCACTGACAGCATTATATTTCAAGCTAGATCTTTGAATGCTCGTTTTGACAACAAATATGACACCATTCCTCACTTGTTAGTCTTTATCATATGGTTGTCTGATTCAGAATGGCTAGTACCAGTCCTTTTCAGCTCACTAATGCCTGGGATATCTCTTTATGCATTCAAATTAATTTTAGACGACTTCCAATTTCCTAGAGTCTTTCTTCCAATTATTGATGGATGTTTGCATCTGTTTCTTCTCATATTGAAACATGACCCATCAGCAAATGAAGGTCCCAAAGTTTTGCTCCATCTGTGTCGTTAACATGGGTTGTACTCTCCCGTCATAATTTGAGTGATTTCCATCCTGAGGGGTCATCCTCCAGCACTATACCAGACAATATTCAGCTGCTATTCATATGGTTTTTGGTGACTCCCACCCACATACCAAATTAGACCACTATATCTTTATTCCTACTCTGAAACCTGTCCACCATGGATGGCCCAGCTGGTATGTAAAATATTGACGGCATAGCTTCCAACACCACAGCAAAGATAAGCAACAGCAGTATGACAACTGATAGAGAAGTTGTTGTTGTTAGGTGCCGTGGAGTTGGTTCTGGGTCATAGCAACCTGTATAAGGTTTCCAAGGAGCACTTGGTGGGTTTGAACCATGGACCCTGTGGATAATAGTCCAGTGCTTATCTTACAGTGCCACACCAGGAGTCCAGACAAGTGGTAGTCATTTTTTAGAACTCCCAGTAAAGTTTGGTGCCTCTTTTTAGCTAGGTCATGTACATATCTAGTAAGTATATTCCTTAACAGTGGTATTTTTGGTTGCCTCTCTGACTTCAGTCTCTGTCCATGAACTAGATTGCCCTTTTCATTTCATTTTGTTTACTTTTTACCTGTTGAGTCTAGAATACTCCAGTGGAACATTGAATTTTTAGAAATTATGCTTTTAGTTTATTGTATAACCAAGCTAACAAAATACAGAATTCAATATTGAGGGGGGAAGGGACAGGAAGGAATGATTCACTGTCTTGCCACTTTGAAAAGAAAATGGTTTTCATTTTTTCGCTGGTTCTTTCTCGATCTTGTTTGCAGAGGACTGAGGTTGTGGTTAGCTGTAATTACAGAGGTGATGGGTTTTCTATCCCATGACTTTCCTGACGTTATATCATAACCATTTCTCCATCGTAATGCACAGTCTTCCTAATGATCCCATTTAGTGGCGAGCTGTAGAGGCTTAATGTTGGTTTGCAGATACCCTGAGGCATCTGTGTGTGGGTAGATGAAGTGGGGAGGAAGAATAGCTGTGGCTGACTGGTCATGGCTCGGAAGCTGCAGATGAACATGGTTTCCTGTATTCTGATCCCAGCTTCATCAACCTTCTTGTAAACAGGAGGAGCAAGAGAGCCGATGCATTGTCTGCAGGAGAAATGAATCAGCTGATTCATATTGCCCGTCTACATTGTGGCGCTGTTGGTTAATGCGCCAGACTGCGAAGTTGTTTGAACTGCAAGGCTGGCAGTTCAAGCCCACCAGCTGTTCTTTGGAAACCCTGTACAGAGTTGCTCTGTGTCAGAACCGACTTGACAGCACTTAACAACAACAACAATGTAGTCCAGACTAGCAGATATTTGGACTTTGGGCCAGGTAAAATCAGTGTCCATCTCATCAGTATATGTACCAATCATCCTTTCTCTGACATGCAGTTCAGCAGTAGACTCTTCGCCTTCCATGCGAGAGACCCAGGTTTGATTCCTGGCTGGTACAGCCACCGCCATTTGTCAGTGGAGTTGCTGTGTATCTAAACAATAAGTGTGAGGTGTTAGCACTGCTTCCAGACTAAGATGGACTAAGAAGAAAGACTTGGCACTAATCGATGTTTGAAAATCAGTAAAAGGAAACCCTGTGGACCACATGGCCAATTGATATCTGATCATAGGGATGGTACAAGACTAGGTAGTATTTCATTCCATTGTACATGTGGTTATAGTGTTGGGTACTGGAATCAGTGAACAACAACACACTGTTGTTAGGTATTCGATATACAGATGAACAAAAGAAATTCAAATGTAATCTCTAACATCTCCGGGCAAAACTCCGATTTCCCGCATTATTGTTGTTGCTAAGTGCTGTTGAGTCGATTCTGACCCATAGTGATCCGGTATAGGATTCCCAAGGATTTGAACCACTGATCTTGCAGTTCAAACAGCTTCACAGTCTGACGCATTGGCTCACAGGAGCAACATAGTGTTATTGGGTATTTGGTATACAGATGAACAAAACAAATTCAAATGCAATCTATAACATCACCAAGCAAAACTCTGATTTCCCCCTTAATTTAGTTTAATTCACTCT
The DNA here is from genome assembly GCF_000296735.1 of Chrysochloris asiatica. Taxonomy (NCBI): domain Eukaryota; kingdom Metazoa; phylum Chordata; class Mammalia; order Afrosoricida; family Chrysochloridae; genus Chrysochloris; species Chrysochloris asiatica. Next base: position 5,352,315 of record NW_006408716.1, on the reverse strand, counting down.
GTGTTTTCTTTGAACTTTTCCTCTCCTTTCAAATATCCACCACCTTCTCTCCCATCTGCAGTACTCACCTCTGTAGCACAAGACCTCGCTTCCTTGTGTATTTCACTGAGAAAAAGAAGGAGAGCATTTCAACGCTCCACCATCACATCCACCTACCCCCACCAGCGGCTGCGCCTTAGTCTAGACTCTGGCTCCTTCCTGAGCTGCCCTTTTCCCATCTAAGGCAGCCCCTTCCTAGGGCATGGCATCGTAGCCCCTCTCACTTGCTCAAGGACATTGCTCCAGTGAGTCTCTCCCTTCTCTCTTTCATTTTCATGTGTCCTTCTCTATGAATGACTCCCATCAGTTTATAAGAATGATAAGTTTACTGCCTTACCAAATCCCTTGCTTGGCCCAACTTCCACTTCTGAGCAGAGGTCCTCAAAAGAATGGTCTGTATTTTTGGTCTCCAACTGATCTTCAGGCCAACCCACTCAGTCTTCTGCCCCAACAACACCATCGGGCCAGCTCTTATCAGCGCCCCAAGGCCTTCCATGCTGCTTGGTCCAGTGCCCAACCTCAGGCCTTCTCTGACCTGCCAAGTCAGAGTCATTCAAAACAGCTGGTCCCCTCCCTTCTTAATCTCTTGGATTCAGGGATAATACGTTTCGTTCTCTTCTCGCTCAGGATTCTCCTTCCCGATTCCCTTTCCTGAGTCCTTTTCATCTCTGTGACCTCTAGAAACTGGACTGTCCTATGGCTAAGACCTTGAGCATCTTCTCTTCTCTAATTACACTCACTTCACTCCCTTGATGATTTTGACCTGACTGAAAATTAAACTCCAATTACACCAGGACCCCAAATATGGCTCTCTGGCAAGGCCTCTATTTTAAACTCCAGTTGCCATGTCAACAGTGCCTTTCGTTTGGACGACTAATTGTCTTCTCAAACAAGTGCATTCCAGATGCCATCTAGTCTTCTCCATCTGCCGCGTCTTTCCAGGTACTAAGGCTGAACACCTGGGAGGCATCTTCATTCCTGTCTTCTCCACCTACAGCAGCTTGTTCTTTTAGCTCACTTTTTCATCTGTTCTTTCTTTTTTACTTCATATTGTGAACTGAGTAAAGGTTTACAGAGCAGGTCATCAGTTTTACGTTTAACAAACCATACACTTTGCTTCACTTCGTGGTTTCAATCCCCTCCATGTACCATTAGTTTTCAGTATTTAGCTCTTTTCACTGTAACTATTTTATCCTTCCCTGTGTCTCCCGCTACCTAACCTCCCTCTTGTGTATTGCCTGCCCTGTCACCCATGTTAACATGTGTTGACCCTCTAATCCATGAATAATTTTTCCTCCTCCCATGTCCTTCCCTCTGTAGCCATCATAGATTGCTTCTTTAAAGAACAAAACTTTTCCTTAACTTTTTACCATATTGGTCTCATACAGTGTTTGATTGGTTAAGTTCATTCAAGATAGTATCCTCCAGGTTCAGCCACATTGTAAGATGTTTCACAGATTCATCATTATTCTTCAGCATTTTGTAGTATTCCATTGTGTGTATATACCAAAGCTTATTTAACCATTTTTTTGTTGATGGGCATTTATGTACTCTGCATCTTTTTGATATGTCTCTTGTAGACAGCATATTGAAGGATCCTGTTTTTTTTATTCATTCTGCTCTTTTTGTCTCTTGACTGGTACATGTAATCCATTGACATTTAATGTAGTTATAAATAAATATGACGTGATTGTTACAATTTTGCCGTGTGTTTTTGTGTGTGTGACGCTGCTGGATTCTTTGTTCTACATAATTTTCTATGCTGAGGTCATTTTGTTTGTGGATTTGCTTTTCATTTTCATTTCTGTTGTATCAATGTTTATGAAATCTTTCTAATTTTCTTTTGATGTGTAGGTGTGTTATTTTTCTTTGCGGTTACTCTGTAATTTATTAAATTTTCCCTACTTAAAACAGTCTGTTTTATTTTGAAATCTACTTGTCTTCCTTGCCATTTGGAAGTTCTGTATCTACACTAGTCCCTCTTTTTTCTTAGTTGTTGTTGTTAAGTGCCATCGAGTCGGTTCCGACCCATAGCGACCCTGTACAGGGTTTCCGAGGGTGTAAATCCTTACGGGAGTAGAAAGCCTCATCTTTCTCCTGTGGAGCGGCTGGTAGTTTCGAACCGCTGACCTTAAGGTTCGCAGCCCGATTCGTAACCACTACGCTACCAGAGCTCCTTTTTTTTCTTAGTAGTTGACTTAATTATACAGTGATATCTCTCGTTCCCTATTTTCAGTCTTGTAGATTTGTTTTACTTCAAATCCTTCTCTATCTGGATGGAGTTCTGGATGATGCTGTCAGGTATATTAATATCAGGTTGTTGTTGGTTCTCAATGCAAAGAATACCCCTTTGCATTTTTTGTAGGGTTGGTCTGGTCATTACATATTCCTGTAATTTCTGTTTTTCAGGAAATGTCCTAATTTTGCCATCATTATTGAGGGGCAGCTCTGCTGGAATATGATTCTTGGTTGGTAATCTTTCTCTCTCCCCCACCCGCACTTCCCCCGAAGTTTTGTATATGCCATTCCATTGCCTTCTTGCCTGCATGGCTGCTGCTAAGAAATCTGAGCTTAATTTCATGGGCTCTCCTTTGTAGGTAACATTTAATTTTTCCCAAACTGCTCTCAGGATTCTTTGCTTGTTTTTGATGTTGGAAAGCTTGATTATGATATATCTTGGTGATTTTCTTTTGAGATCTATCCTATTTGAGGTTTGTTCAGCTTTTTGTATGTTTATTTTCTCGTCTCCCATGATGTTAGGGAAGTTTTCTTCCAATAACTCTTTGACAGTTTTCTCTGTGTTTATCTCTTCCTGTTCTGGAATTCTGATCACTGATATGTTTGTTCCTTTCATGATGTCCTACATAACTCTTATGCTTTCTTTGGATTTTTTTTTCTGATTATTCTTCCAGCATACTAGTATTAAGAGCTTTATCTTCAAGCTCACTAATTTAGGCTTCCATTGCTTTGCATCCACAACTTTGCCCTTTCAATGGATTGTCCATTTCTGAGATCTGAGTATTAATCTTCTAAATTTCTAACTGCAGCTTTTATATTGTTTCAAAATTTGCATATATTTTGTCTGTTTGTTCTTGTAGTATTTTCCTGAATTCTTCTAAAGATTTTATTGCGTTCTCCTTGCTTTCCTCAATCTTTCTATCCATCCTTTGAAGGTACCCAATTTTGAATTCTTTTTCAGTTAGTTCTGTTACCTTTTCTTCCTCAGAAACATATTCTGGATCTGCATCTTGGTAATTTGTTTGAGCCATTCTCTCTTGTTTCTGTCTGTGAGCTAAAATTGTCTGTTGTCTCCGGGGCATTGTGAGGTTGCTATATTTATAGAACAAACAGTACAATCGTTGGACCCAGAGGGAGAAATCTGTGGTGGGCTTCTGCAATTCAAGGAGCTCATGAGGTGGTTGTGGAAGGGATGTGACTGCAGTTTCCGGCTGTAGATGGAGTTCCTGTTGATCTCGGTGTTGCATGTTCAGGTCGCTCATTCTGGAAGTAGTTCATGAGGATCCTTGATAGAGCTGGTGTCAGTATCTATTAGGACCACAGAGAAGCTGGGAGCAGGATGACTGGTTAAATGCTGGTCTTGGTGGTTCTGCAGGTTTTGGTAGGCTTGGAGCTGAGTCCTCCTGAATCTAGGCACCAAAGCAGCAAAGCCAGCCGCCACCTTTAGCTGGCATGACTCCCAGCCATGCGGCCCCGAACTCCTGGAGAGCAGGGTCTGTGCTGGGGGTGGATGAAGGTGGGAGTTGGCCACACTTCTGGTCGCCAGGGGAGTGTGGGGAAGAAGAAAAAAATCTCACCTTTTCTGCACCCCATGTGAATCTGCTCTGCCAGCCCTCCCTCCACTGCCAAAGCTGCTTTCAATCTGTTCGAACTACATCTGGTCAGCTGTTGTTCATCAGTTAGTCTCCCTCTTTCACCTTCCAGTCTGTCCTCCCAGCAAGCACACCAGCCACCTCTCTAACCTTTCTTCTGAAACTCAGGGTGTCAGAATTGACATCTGTGTCTGTTTTGTTTTGTCTCTCGTATCTTTGTGGTAGAGGGTCCATGTAGCACACCAGCCGAGTCCACCAGCTTACCGGAAGTCCCTTAGCTCACCTCTTGTTAACGTCCCACACTCTAGTAAGCTGCCAGGATCTATTTTATTTACTGTGCTAAAATATACACAACATAAAATTTACCGTTGTCATAAGTTCTGGCATGGCACTGTAGGGTCATCACTGGACTGCAAGGCCGTCAGTTCAAACCCACTATCGGCGTCTCAGAAACCCTATACAATGTTGCTGTGAGTTGGGACTTACTTCATGGCGCTTAACACCAAGAGCAACAATAATTTAATATTCTATGGCATTAAGTACATTTGTAAGCTTGTGCAACCATGAACGCTGTCTAGTTATCCAAAACTTTTTGTTACTCAGAAAAGAAGCAGTGTGTCATTCAACTGCCACCCCCCAACTCCCCCATTAGCCTCTGACAATAGCTAATGTACTTTTTGTCTCTATCAATTTGCCTGTCCTGGATGTTTGGAAACAGAACTTGTCCTTTTGTGTCTGGCTTCTTTCGCTTAGGATTATGTTTTCATGGTTCCTCAGTGTTTCAGTGTTAGGTAGTGCTGCGTTCCACTTTATAGCTGAATAGTATTTCTTGGTGTGTTGCTGTAAGATAAGCACTGGACTGCTAATTGCAAGGTGAGTTGTCCAAATCTATCAGTTACTCCTCGGGAATCTTATATAGAGGGTCACTGAGTCGGAACTGACTTAACGACACTTACACATTGTATTTATTCATCTGTTGATGGGCACTTGGTTTGCTTCTGCCTTTTGGCTATTGTGAATAGCAATATGAACATCAGTGTAGAAATTTTGTTTGAACACTTGCTTTCAATTATTTTGGGTATATATCTATACATAATTGCATATATCTAAACATCATTCTATGTTTAACTTTTTGAGAAACCACCAAACTTTTTTTTTTGGGACAATTCCTGCAATATTTTCCATTCCCATCCGTCGCATACGAGACTTCCAGTTTCTCCACAGCCTCACCAACACTGGTCATTATTACTATTGTTTTTAATTGTCGTCTTCCTAATGACATCTTATTATTTCTCACGGATGATTGGGATAGCCTCATCATTGGCCTACCTTGCCACCTTCCTCTTTTTCTCAACACTGCAACCAGAGCAGAGCTGATGCAAGTAATTTTCATTGTACCACCCTTTTGGTCAACCCTCCATTGGCTCCTTTCTCTCCGAAGTAAAACCACGTTCTGATAGTGGCTGCCTGGCCTTTTCCCCTTCCTGGCTCCACTTCTTGGTGTCTTCTCTTGTTCACTCTCCTTGCTGTCCCTAAACATAGCAGGCACATGCCTCAAATGCTCGTCCCAGTGCCTTCCCTCATACCCTATGGCCTTTGTTCAGGAATCACCTCATGGAAGCATCCCACCATCCATTCAATATTTTACTCCCCATCCCAGATCTCCTGCCTGCTCTGGTTTTATCCATGACGGCTATCACCAAGTCATATTTTCTATAATCCACTTGGCTATTTTTAATGGTCTCTCACCCTGTACTAGACTAATTTCTTAGAGGTCCGAGATCTTGGTCCGGTGTGAGTGGCTACACCTAGCAGGGTGCCCGGACCAGAGCAGTGCCCTGTGTTGGATGTGGACAATGAGTGAGGAATGCAGACATGCCCTTACATCCTGGTGTTGCTCTGTGTCCTCTCCCTTCTGCCTGGCAGGCATAATACGAATAACGAAGAACCTAGAAGAATTGATGCATTTGAGTTATGGTGTGGGAGAAGAATATTAAAGTTATTATGGACTTACAGAAGGACAAAGAAATCTGTGTTGGAAAAAGTACAGCCAGAATGCTCCTTAGAAGCCAGGATAGTGAGATTTGCCTGTCATACTTCGGACATATTGTCAGGAGTGACGAGTTCTTGGAGGAGACATCATGCTTGGTAATGTGGAAGGTTGATGAATAAGAGGAAGACCCCCCCAATGAGTGGCTATGACATCGTGGCAGCAGCATTGTGCTCAAGTGTAACAGTGGTGAGAATGGTGCGGGATCAGACAATGTTGCTCTTGTTCAGTGTTGTCCTGTTGTATGGGTACTAGGAGTTGAAGCTGACTTGAAAACACCTAACAAGCAGAGCAACTTCACATCAAATCGATGTGGATGACAGGGGATCACTGCTTTCTGCTCTCCTCTCCTGACCTGGGACTAGAAACAGTGATTTTCTTTGTAGAGAACATAAAAGTTTTACTCTGAGCACTGGCTTGGTGGTTCTGGTTTAAAATGTAGCATATAGACTATTAGCAATATCAGAAAACATTATTTAATATGTAAACAGCCATTTGACAGAGCTAAAATAAAATAAAATAAAATAAAATAAAATGGCTCTTCCTCTTTGCCCACCATGATCCTCAAGACTTGTTCAGGTCTGACAAGTTCCTGGGGGCTTCATTAGTGAGCGAGCTGGGGGCTGGGAAACCATACCGAAGGGAATAACTGAGCCTTCCTTCTCCCCATCTGGCATGCCCCAGAGATCATGGGGCAGCCAGGAAGGGGAGCAGGAGAGAAGGCAGGGAATGACTCCATGTCCGTGGAAAACTGGGCTTGAGGAGACCCTGGGCTTTTTGGAGGCACCCTAGTGGTGCTCAGCTGCTAAGCTAAAGGTTCATGGTTTGAAAGCCCAGCCTTTTGGTGGGAGAACGTGGTCTGCTTCTGGAAAGATGGCCGTCTTGGAAACCTTATGGATCAGTTGCTCTTTGGAAATCCTTTTCAGGGTCATTACCAGCTGCTCTGCGGGAAAAAGGTGAGGCGTTCTGCTCCCGTAAAGATTTATAGTCTCGGAAACCCTGTGCAGGGTCTCTATGAGTCGGAACCGACTCCATGGCACATAACCACCACCGTGGCGTCCTGGTGTGATGCTGTGGGTTAATGCACCCGACTGCAAAGCCGTTTGAACTACAAGGTCGGCAGTTCAAGTTCACCAGCTGCGCTTCCGAAACCCTATACAGGGTCGCTATGGGTCGGAACCGACTCGACGGCACTTCACAACGACACAACAACAATGGGTCAGAATGGACTCGACACTCAACAACAACAACCACGTAGGGTTACTAGCGGTTGGAATTGATAGCAGTGGATTTGGTATTTTTCTTTTGGGCATCTTGGGATTGCCCACAGTACCACCAAAGGCACATATGACCCGAGGGGGCAGACACTTAGGTCCTCTGCAGGCAGTGTAAGTTTAGCAGTAAATGTAGTGTGATCTGCTGCTCCTGAAAACTAACAAAATCTTTCTCCTAGTACAGTGACGCTGCCCTGGGGCATGTGGCTGCAGGGTGAAACCAGGATTTGTTTTTTCTTGTCTCTGGTGCCTCTTGGCTGCTGTCAGCTGTGACAAATTCCGGAAGAGTAGATAAATAACAAATAGGTTGCTTTTTATCCTGACTCTGACTCAGGATAAACCCATGTGTGTCAGAGTGTAACTGTGCACTATAGGGTTTTCAATGACTGAGTTTTCAGAAGTAGCCGTCCAGATTTTGCTTTGTCTTTGCCACTCCCCTCACCTGGACCATCTTCCTGTCAGCTGGGATGCTCCTTCCCACTCTCAGAAGGAAAGTGTCTCTGCCTCTCAAGAGCACTTTGCAGAACCCCTTCACTTTACCAGGCATCGAGTTCTAGGATAATTATTTGGTTTTCAATCATTGAGTCTGCTTTGTTTTTTGGGGAGACATGTTGAGCTGGATTCATCAGGACTCCCCTTTCTTCTGAGATACCTCTGAGGAGATTTGAACCTGCAGTCTTTTGATTAGCAGCTCAGCGTGTTAACCATTTGCATTATCCAGGGACTCTGAGCAGACACAGAACTTCCTGTGATTTGGAGCCTGCTCTCGTCTCCATGACCTTGGCTGTGGCATGAGTCCATGTGGTGTGGGTCTGGGGTGTGGTCCTGTTATGGTTTGAACTTTGTCCCCCCAAAAAGATGTTTAACTCCTGTGGATGTGATTCTGTTTGGAAATAGGGTTGTGTTTAGTCATGTTAATGATGCTGTCCTGGAGTAGGTTGGGTCCTAATCCTAATCGCTTCTGAGTGGTGTGTTAAAAAGGGGGGTATGGTGTGGCGCTGAGATAAAGCACTGGACTGCAGGGTTGGCAGTTCAAACTCACCAGTCGCTTCTTGGAAACCCGATAACAAGATCACTATGAGTCAGGACCGGCTCGACAGCACTTGACAACAACAACAATGATGCACAGAGACACACACTGCAGGGAAGACATCATGTCAGAAACTATCTACAAGCCAAGGAATGCCCAGGACTACTAACAAGGAGAGACCGTTTCCTTCAATCTGTGCCGGTATTTGAACTCCGGGCCTCCAAAACGCTAAGACATTTCTGTTCTTTGAAGCCCCTGCTTTTTGGTATTTTGTTATGGCAGGCGTAGGACAGACACAAGGCAAGGCCAGGTGTAGCATTTATTGACTGGTGAGTAGAGTAGGCAGTCGACCTGGGGAGGTGCTAGAGACAGCCTGTTCTCCCAGAGCTCTCTCTCTGATGGGGGTTCAAAGGGGAAACTGCACCTCAGCCCTGCTGCTATTGGGAGCAGGGAGATGGTACCCACAAAGGGTCCCTTATTTGGGATGAGGGGCATCAGGAGGGTTGTCCTGAGGTGGACTGAGTGGGGTAAGAGGGGTCTTGTCCTGTGCACTGAGCTGAGAGCAATGGAGTGACCCAGTGCTGAGTTAGCTGCTGTGGGTGTGGCTGGGTAGGTCCTACTGACTCAGTTTGTGTCTTCCCTGCAGTGAGTCATTCCTGCCTTCTGGTCTCCCCACTATTACTTCCTGCAGCTGGCTTCCACCACACCAGGCTGAGGTGTGGGGTTTCTAAGTGCCCTGAGAATGTTGAACGGCAGGAGCCAGGGATCTACTTTCTTGTCCCCATGGTGTTCCCATTTGCTGTGTGAACTGTGTGCACATTACTGCAGACCTCGAGGCCTTCCCTCTACTGGCCTTCTTGTTCAGAGCGTTGGCAGGACCATGCTGGGTCTCCGCTGGCTCGAAGGGAAGATGCTTCCCTATCTCTTTAAGCTTCTGTGATGCCAACACAGGGCCTCCTATACTGTCTTCCTGTTTCCATATCTGTCCTTTTCTTTGATAAAAAAAAAAAAAAAAAAAAAAAGCAAAACTCAGAAGGGATAACGTTGTTGTTGTTAAGTGCTGTCGAGTTGATTCTGACCCATATTTCTTTTCTTTCTTTTTTGATGTACTCCAAAACAGTTAGAGAATCATTCAAACACCCAAAAGGCATATCCTGCAAGCCTGACCCCCGGCTGCCAACACACAGCCCATCTCCCTCCATGAGTCTAGAGTCCCCAGCTGCTCCATCTCTCCATGTCATCACCTCTGCCTTCACCTCTGGTCTCACCGCTTCTCTGAATAGGGTCCCACACTCAGTTCCCGCTCTTCTCCCTTGATGATCCCAGGGTCCTCCACTCCTGGACTGCAAGGTCAATCATTCCCCCTTTTGATACAAAACCTCTACCTTTACAGTTGTGACAATCACAATCAGTCATGATAGCAGTTACTCACTATTGAATTGTAAGAGTCTTATCCCCATCTCCTTTTACCAGCTCCCTCTAGACAGGATGAAACCTCTCAGTGGAGATTCTACCTTTCCCCGCATTCTCTGAAACTAAACGTTCTCTTGAAAACTTGTAAGCCAGTCACTTTGTGCCTTTGTAGCTCCCCCTCAATTTAGGTAGCCAGTGTCTAAGTTGCCCATCCCTGTCAACCCTGTGTACAGAGGAAATGGGAATGATCCTTGCTCTGAAGATTCCTTCTCTCTTGGTTGATATTTTAAGCTACTACATCCATAAATATAGGTCAAGTTCATCAAATTGTAGCAATTTACACTTGTTTTCTTTATAAAAAAATTAAAAAAATCTTCCTCTCATCGAGTCCTGATCATCCAGCCATTGAAGCTAGGGCAGATGGGTAGTATCTGCAAGTATGGGCATTCTTGTGCATCTCCACTCACTTCACATCAGCTGGACGCTTCACTCAAGACTGAGCACTTTTGCATCTGCAGGGTGTGCAGGCTTAAACTGAAGCAACCACATTGTGGATCAGGTCCCACCTGGGGCATTGATGCCAGGAAGGATTTTCTGGAGTTTTGTGGGTATGACCTCCGTCGATCCTTGTTACCACCTTGAGAGTGTCCTGATGACTTGGATAGCTAGGAAACTTTGGAAAATTGCAGGGCTATAGGGGTCTCTGAGCTGAAAGCGTAGCCTCAGAATTTAGGCTGGCCACACGATAAACCACCCAAACTGGGAAGCTTCAGAGAGTAAAACAACAACATGCACATGCCAGTTAACGTACGTAGTCTCCATCCATGGATGTCAGAGTACAACTGTGCTCTATCAGGTTTTCAATGATTGATTTTTCTGAAAGCAGATCTTCAGGTCTTTCTTTGGATGGACTTCTGGATGTACTCGGATCTCCAACCTTTAAATTAGTGATTGAGTGTGTGGGCCATTTGCACCACCCAGGGACTTCTCTGAGAGTGAAAAGTTGTGCCTTTATAATTCTCCTCAATAGCAGGTGTAACCAGGGCTCTGTGAGGGAGGGTGGCCAGCTCTCTTCTGGGGCTTTCTGAAAGTTCAACACGTTGTGATCAAAAATTGGGAGGTGTGGACCTGATGTGTTGTTGGTATGCCAAGAATCTTGTCCTCTGGGACTGCGGGCTCCACCCATTTTCATCCCATGCTTCTTTTTTGTACTTGGCACAGTTTACAGGGGTCGGTAGACCCAGGGAGGCAGTCCATCATTTACATTTTCCCTCCATTGCAACAGATACCTGAGAAGACAATAGCAACATTTACCTTTTATTAAGTGACAAGTTGCTCATGCCATAGTGCCCAAGACCATCTCTTGCTTTGAATTTTTAGCAGTGTGTGAATTAGGCAGTGGCTCGACGCAGAGTAGCTCACAGTCCCCCAAAGAAGACTTTGGGCATTTGGGTGACTTTAAAATTCAGCCTTCTGGTAGACAACTCCGTTCTTGTCTGACCCAGTGTCCTCTCCTGTGTTTTTATCCACAGGATCTCCTGGGCCCCAGGGCTCCACGTCACCAGGTGGCTCCTTTCCTTCTTCTAGGGGTCACCGTCTTGACCTTCAGGGCTGTGCTCCGGGGAGCTCTCCAGTCCCCAAGGCATAGTGGTTGCTCTCTTGTCCTCTCTAAGGTCCTGCTGCCCCAGCAGTAGTCGCAGTCTGCCTCCCTCACTAGCCTGGAGACTTCTAGGGGCAGGAACTCTTCCCTTCTGGTCCTTCTTGTGACACCGGAAGGAATAGACACTAATGGTGTGTTTGCTGGAGGAGCAAGTCTCAGATGGCAGTGAGCTCCCTCTCCGTCGTACTGTCCTGACTGACTGGGATTTAATCTTGAATCCATCTGACCCGTTTCCAGGGTGTTAGCCATAACCTCAGCTGTCGACCGGCGTCCTTTCACTGCCGTGCAATAGTGAGGAGAAGACTTTTGTGGGGACACTTCTTGCTGTAAATCTCCATTCAACTGTGCCCTCGCTCATGGAGAGAGTGCCTCATGGTGGTCTCTCCATTCCTGAGGAAGTTGGGGTGAGAAGGATAGCCTGGGCCTGATGAGAGGGTATCATCCTCATCCCTGTCACCAGGACCTGAGGTAGCATAGACTGCTTCTTGGGACATCTTTCTGAGGTCCTTAATGCAAGTCCACCTGTCAGTGTTGAGACTGACCATCACCTATGTCTCCTCCGCTGTAAAATAAGGAGAATAATTATCCCTCTCCTTACAGGGTTATGGTGAAGAGGAAAATGAGTCTACATCTGACCATCTGTATGTCTGTATGTGTATACATACATGTCTACTCTATGTCTACTTCTACACCTACTTCCATATCTAGTTTGTTATCTAGTTCCTTAGCTATTCTCTGTCTTAGGCTCTATACTTATTTCTGTCTCTACTTCTGTACGTCTGTCTTACCTATGTAGGTATGTATGTATGTATGTATGTAGTATCTATCTATCTGGGGTCCTGGTGAGACACTGAAGGTGAATACACTGGACTACAAGGTCGGTTTGCACTGCAAGGTTAGTGGTTCAAGTTTAACAGCCGCTCCTCAGGAAATCCTTACACGGTTGCTATGAGTTGGAACCGACTTGATAGCATTTAACAACTATCTATTTATCTCAAGTGCGGCAACAGTAGTGAGGTTGGCCCATCATCGGGCCGTGTTTCGTTCTGCTTTGCATAAGGTCACTATGGGTCGGTACTGACTCGATGGCACCTAACAACAATCTATCTATCTATCTACCTACCTACCTATCTATCTATCTATCTACATCTGTCTATTACAGAACAGTGTCTGGCATGCAGCAAGCACATATAATCATTAGTTGACTTTTAAGGTCAAGTGGCAATGCTGGGTCTCGTGGCCTATGCTGCCCTTGGACCTGGCCTGCCAATGGGGTGGCATAGCTTTCCCACTTCACTGACCCAGTTGGCTAGAAGCCTGGCCTTGGCCATTTCAGCCGCATGTTGATGAGAAGTTGCTCCATTTGATTCTGTGATGTGTGGCGGCTGAGTTTTTCTGGTTGTATGTCTTAATGTCTTTGTGCACCATTAAGGATGTTGTATTTGGTTTGGGTGAGGATGTGACTATAGGGCTTTATCAGGAGCCTCACTGACAGTCAGGAACACCTAGCCCAGGCTACAGGTGATAATGTCAGGCCCAGTGCTGTTAGCTTCAAAAGGGAAGCAGGGCTTGTTTCACCAGATTCTAGGGCCTTCGCCACATGCTAAGCTGCTAAGAGACTTCCTTTCGTGGCCCCAAGGTTACTGGTATTGGAGGAAGTATTGTAGGGACACCTTGAACTCTGACCTGTGTGTAGGAGGGGCAAAGGCAAAGGCCCCATCTACCAGACTGAAGAAGTTAATAGAATTCAATTGCATCCTCACTGGCTTTAGTGGTTGGTATGTAAATTTGAATAATAGTGGTATTAACTGGTCTTCCTTATAGGTGTATGGATATTATCCTGTCTCAGACAACATTGTACTTCAAGATAGATCTAGAAATGCTGTTTTCATCAATGAATGCAATGCTATTCCCTTCAGTTTGTCATTCCCTGCATGGTAAACTATACGATTGATTAAAAAAGACCAATACCAGAACATTTCAGCTCACTAATGTTTGTTGTTGGTGGTTATGTGACATGGAGTCGGTTCCGATCCATAGCGACCCTGCACAGGGTTTCCGAGGCTGTAAATCTTTACGGGAGCAGAAAGCCTCATCTTTCTCCTGCGGAACCGCTGGTAGTTTCGAACTGCTGACTGTGAGGCTAGCAGCCCGATTCGTAACCAGAGCTCCTTTCACTAATGCTTAGGATATCCATATTTATGCATTCCTTTTCATTTTTTGATGACTTTTCCATTTTCCTAGATTCCAACTTTGTACGTTCTGTGTTCCAATTCTTAATGTATGTTTGCAGCTGTTTCTTCTCATTTTGACTTGTTCCCCAAGAGGGTCCCCAATGCTTTGCTCCATGTACATCATTAAGGTCAACTCTACTTTGAGGAGGTAACTCTTCCCCAGTTTTATTTTGAGTCCCTTCCAACCTGATGGGTTCATCTTCTGGTAGTATGTCAGATGACGCTCTGTTGCTTTATTGATCAGCTTTTCAGTGGCTGAGCATTCAGAAGTTGTCCACACCTCCCTCCACCTAATGTGTCCTAATCTGGAAGCGCTGCTGAAACCTATCCACCATGAGTGACCCTATTTCTATTTAAAATCTCCATGGCATAGCTTCTATCATCACAGAGCAACATGTAAGCCACCACAGATGAGTGGTGTGTATGTGTGGGCAGGTGAACATGTGCATGTGTGTGTGAGTACTACATGTGTGCATCTGTACATGTGTGTACAGGTGTGTATAGGTGAGGGTGGGTACACACGGCAGGCGTGTTTCTGTTTCTATGCAGGGGTGTGTGTGCAGGTGATGATGTGTATTGTATGGATGTGTATAAGGTAAGCTGTTCAGCCCCACCTCAGTTCTCCTTCTCTAACTAAAATCTGCTCAGCTTTGCCGAGCCCTTACCGAAGCTAGGCAGTGGAGTTGAACATGGGTGTTCTCATTGCATGTAATGAGCTGAATGGGTGTAAGGTGAAACCCCTGGGCGTGGCCTTGAGTACATTCCCCCATCCCTGCAAACAGTGCAAAGGAAGGGTTGGAACAGGGTCTTAAACCCACCTTCAAGGAAGCCTTCCTAGAGGTGGTTGTTATTAGCTGCTGGCAGGTTGGTTCCAGCTCACAGGGGTCCTCGGTCCAACAGATAGAAACAGTGCCTGGTCATCCACCATCCTCACATCGTTCTGAGCTTTGAGCCCACTGTTCCTTCCACTGTGTCAATCCATCTGTTTGAGTGTCTTCCTCTTTTTCACTGACCTGTTAGGAAATGGGGAAGGAAGAGGTGGTGGTTAGCTGGTAAGCAGGGAGGGATCTGACCATGAAGGGTCTTTTATGGCTCTCTAAGGAGTCCTGGGAGCCCTGGTGTGGCGCTGTGGGTTAATGCGTCAGACTGCAAAGCCGTTTGAACTGCAAGGTCAGTGGTTCAAGCTCACCAGCTGCTCCTTGGAAACTCTATACAGGGTCGCTATGGGTCGGAATCGACTCGACGGCACTTCACAACCACAACAACAAGAAGGAGTCCTGATGTGGTGCTGTAGGATTAGCACTGGACTGCTAATCACGAGGTTGGTGGTTCAAACCCACCAGAGTGACTCCTGTTGTTGTTGTTGTTGTTGTTAAGTACCGTGCAGTCTGTTCCCACTCATAGTGACCCTGTACAGGGTTTCCGAGGCTGTGAATTCTTAAGGGAGCAGAATGCCTCATCTCTCTCCCACAGAACCACTGGTAGTTTCGAACTGCCGACCTTGAGGTTAGCAGCCCGATTCTTAACCACTATGCTACCAGAGTTCCTTTAGCGTGACTCCTAGGAAACTCTATATAGGGTCCCTATGAGTTGGAACTGACTCGACGGCATTTAACAACAATAAGAAGGAGGTTGTGAAGGAACCTTGGTGGCTCTGTAGAATCAGCACTGGACTGCAAACCACACGGTTGGCAGTTCAAGCCCACCTACCTCACTGAGGGAGAAAGATGAGGCTTTCTGTTGATTCAAAATTTTTTAGAGCCTTGGAAAGCGTATGCAGAGTTGCTATGAGTCAGAACCGAGTTAAAGACACTTACCAAGAATATGACTTGAAATCAACTCGATAGCACTGGCTTGTAAGGAGATTGTCATTGTGGAACTTCTGTCAGATCGTTTGTTTCATAATTTTTATGCTGTTGTGACTCATAGATGTTTTAAAAAAATCGACTGATTGCTTGTTGTATGATGTTTCTCTGTTAGTAGCTGTAAAGCCCATTCTAAGTCATAGTGACCACATGTGTGCAGAATAGACATGCTCCGTAGGATTTCCAGGGCTGTGCCCTTTCTGAAGCTGAACACCAGGTCTTTCTTCGAGGTGCTTCTGAGTGTGTTCAAACTGCCAACCTTTTGGCTGGTAGTTCACGACTTAACTGTTTGTGGCGCCCCTATCGCTAGTATATAGATATAGAATGACTTTTTTCCCCCCTGCTTTTCTTAGAATTGACTTTTAAGTATTAGTCTTGAATCCAGAAATATTATTAAACTTAAAATAAATATAAAACTTTATTTTATTAAAATAATAAAAATATTATTAAGCTTTAGTTGGTTTTGTGTGTGTAGATTTTAGAAGATTTTCTACGTGGATAATAATGTCATCTATGAATACAGTTTTACTTCGTTTTCAATTTCACTATCTTTTATGCCATTTTCTTACATTATTGTAATGTTTAGAACTTATAGTTAAATGTTAAATAAAACTGGTGAGATACAAATTCTTGTCTTTTTCTTGGTTTTAGTGGGAGAGCCATTAAGCATGATGTTATCTGTCCTAGATGTATAATGACGATGTCCTTTATCAAGTGAAGACATTCCCTTCAGTTCCTAGTTTGTGGAGAGTTTTTATCAGAATGGATGTAGGAGTTTGCCAAATACTTTTTCTGTTTTATTTAGATGGCCATCTGCTCTATTTCACTTTGTAAATATGATCAATTATATTAGTTGGTTTTCAAGTGTTTAATTTTTTAAAAACTTTTTATTGTGGATTGAGTGGAGGTTTACAGATAAGATCATCAGCTGTACATTCAACAGATTATACACTTTGTTTCATCTCAGTGATTACAATCCCTCCCTGTGGCTCCCCATTTATATCTCATATTTCACAAGTGAACAAAGCAAAAATATTTGATATACACATGTTGTTGTTGTCAGGTGCCATTGAGTCGGAACCGACTCATAGCGACCCCATGCACAGCAGAACGAAACAATGTCCGATCCTGGGCCAACCTCACTACCGCTGCCACACTTGACGCCATCAATGATGTCACCTGGCTGATCCATCTCGTTGGGGGGGTCTTCCTCTTTTTCTCTGACACTCCACCTTACCCAGCATGACATCCTTCTCCAGCGACTCATCTCTCTGGACAATGTGTCCAAAGTATGAGAGATGAAGCCTAGCCATCTTGGCCTCCAAGGAGCACTCTGGTTGCACTTCTTCCAAAACAGATCTAAAAAATCATATATTTAAATGACCGAGGGGCACATTCTGTAAGCCAGCCTCTCACCTGCAGGCATGCAGCCTTACTCAGTCCATGGGCCTAGAGCCCGCAGCTGCTCTGTCTCTCCATGTACCCCACCACCTCTGCCCCCATCTCAGCGGTCACTGCTTTTCTAGGTAGGGATCTCACACTCCGCTCCTGCTCTTCCTTCCTGATGGTCCTGGGATCCTCTGTTCCTGAAATGAAAGATGAACTACACCCCACCCTTTTTTAGCTCTACATTTCTTCAATTACAGTTGTGACAATCACAATTAATCCTGCTAACTGTTACTCAGAATTGAATCTTAAAATCCTATCCCCAACCTCCCCCATCCCCTTTCACCAGATCCATCTGGAAAAAAGGCAGACTATCCAGTGGGGATTCTACTTTGCCCTCATTGTAAGCAAGCTGCTTGTAAGCAGTGACTTCATGGCTTTATAGCCCCCACCACTTATTTGATATCCACTGTTTAAATTGCCCATCCCTATGGTAGCGTAGTGGTTACGAATCGGGCTGCGAACCTTAAGGTCAGCGGTTCGAAACTTACCAGCTGCTCCGCAGGAGAAAGATGAGGCTTTCTACTCCTGTAAAGATTTACACCCTCGGAAACCCTGGACAGGGTTGCTATGAGTCGGAACCGACTCCACGGCCCTTAACAACAACAACAACAACAACATCAACCTAATATGGAGTCCTGGTGTGGCGCTGTGGGTTAGTGCACCAGACTGAAAAGCCGTTTGAACTGCAAGGTTGGTGGTTCAAGCTCACCAGCTGCTCCTTGGAAACCCTATACAGGGTCTCTGTGGGTCGGAACCTTCTCAATGGTACATAACAACAACAATCAGCCCAATACAGTGAGGAAAAAGTTTGTTCCTTGATTTGAAGAATTCTTCCATTCCCCTTGGAATTTTGAGCAACTGTGTCAGTAAACACAAGTCCACTTCATCAAATTGTAGCAATTTATACTTGCTCACAGTATCAAACATCTTTCTCTTCATCTGGTTGAGTTCTGGTCAGCTAGCCATCCAAGCTAAGCCTGGATCCAGCAAGCCTACTAGACTGCTTGTGAGTTCCCTTTAAGTTTTAGTCCTAGGAGGAGGTTTTCCCTGACGGACTGACTTTCTTTGCTCGATGCCTTCGAACCAAAAAGCTTTCTTGAAATTCAAACAGCCAAACATTCTGCTTTTTTCCCGACAGGCCATTCTTTCTATAAAAATCTTCTGTTCTCCCAGAAGTTTTGGGGTGGTCTGCTTGTCTTTTCAAGTGGGAATGTCCCAACTCAGAAGGTTCTGGGTGGGACTCAAGATTCCATCTAAAGCCCCATACTCTACAAAAGATCAACAGGAAGGCTATTTCCTTGGGCAAATTCTGACTCCCTTTTTAGCAAATCCAATCAGTTATAGGCTGAAGATGGGCTTACAAACTTTCTGTAATCATAGTTCCCAATATTCATTCCTACCACACATAATTGTCTATTTTACAGTAGTAGTTAGAGGAAGCCAGTATCCACAAGAGAATCAAACACATAACAAATGTTAAATTAATTTTGCATTTCTAGGATTAAATTCCAGTGTTTTAGTTTACTAGTGCAGGTGTAACAGAAACACCACAAATGGATGGCTTATATGTATCTTTTAACAGTTCTGGAGGCTAGAAGTCCAAATTCAGAGCAGGGAGCTAGAGAGCAAGTCTTTGTCGATTTCAACCTCTGTTGTTGTTAAGTGCGTTTGAGTCGGTTTCAATTCATATCAACTCTCTATATATTTCTGGGTTGCAGTTGGTGAGTTTGAACCACTGATTTTGGGTTTAGCAGTCCAGTGCTTATCCTACAGTGCCACACCAACACTCTATTTTACCTTCTAATAACTGGCCATTTTTGGGATTTCTGAGTTTATAGAGTCACCTGCTTCTGCCATAGTCAGATAGTGACTGTTGTCCATTTTTGTTTGTGTCTTCTGTGTCTAATCTGCTCCTGATACAGATTGGCATAACAAAGTCTGCAAACGCAATGTTCTGTACTCTGCTGGAATCTTGTATTAAACGTACGTATTAGCTTTAGTTGGTTTAGTGCACCATCCATAAGTGACCATCTAAGGTCTTTCCCTGCGTGGAGCAAACATGAGTGATGAATGTTGAAGACACTGGGAAACATTGAGTCCAATGGAGTAGACCATGTGAACATCAGCCTTCATGACACTGAAACTAGAGGAATTAGATGGTGCCCAGCTATGACTGCCAGTTACTCTCAAAGGGCTCTTGTAAGGAGGTCTGGATAGAGTGGGAGAAAATGTGTAACACAACTCAGACTCATAGAAGAGACAAGGATGACTGGTCACATAGAGAGTGCTGAAGCCCTGAGATTATGACTCTTAGTCACCCTTCAAGTCTGGCACTGAACTCATCCTGTAGCTCAATTATCAGCCAAACAGTAGGGAGCTCGATAGGAGGGACATCAACATTAGTGAGGTGTGAGCACCATAGAATGGTCCACCGTTCAAGATCAGAAGGGAAGCAAGAACCACAGGGAGGAAGTGGGTTAAGTGATGTGCCATGGAGGAGATTGCAGTCATTGAAATGTGTCTGATTTGTTGAATGTAAAACTCAAGATCTGCTCTGTAAACTTTCACTCAAGAAAAGAAGTGTTCTTAAAATAGAAACTGAGGTTATCGACGTGAGATCTTTCTGCTTCCTGATGTAGGCATTTAGCGTTATGCAAAAAATTCCCTAAGTACTACTTTAGCAACCTCCTACCAATTTCTCTGTTTATATTTTCATTTTCATTCAGTTCCAAATACTTTATAATTTCCATTGTGATTTTTTTCTTTCATTCATAAGTTATTTAAGACTATGTGATTTAGTTTCTAAATATTTGAGGATTTTCTAGAGATCTTCCAGTTATTAATTTATAATTTAATTCCAGTGTGGTTAGAGAACGTAGCTCATATGGCTTGAATATTTTTGTATGTATTGAAACATGTTTTATGGCTTAGGATATGGTCTATTTTGGCAAACGTTCCATGTGCACCTGAAAGGAATATGCATTGGGCTATTGTTGGCTGGAATGTGCTATAAATGCCTATTAAGTTATTTGATGTTGTGTTTGTTGTTAATTACCATCAAGTTGGTTTTGACTCATAGCTACCATGTATAGAGTTTCCAAGGAGTGGCTAGTGGGTTTGAACCCCTGATCTTGTGGTTCCAGTCAACCTTGCAGTCCAGTGCACTATCCTGCAACGCCCCACAAGGGCTCCAAGTTATTTTTTTAATATATTTTTTAATTAATGTTTTATTGTGAATTATGTGATAGTTTACATGGGAGAACATTAGTTTTACATTCATTCTATCATATATTGTCTCTCATTGCCATGGTTACAATCCCCTCCATGCAATCCTTCCCCC
>NW_006408716.1:5327519-5328472 GCF_000296735.1 Chrysochloris asiatica | reverse complement strand
GGGAGAACATTAGTTTTACATTCATCCTATCGTATATTGTTTCATTGCCATGGTTACAATCCCCTCCATGCATCATCAGCCAACCAAAGGGTATATTCTCCAAGCCTGCCCCCTGGTCAGCACACAGCCCTTCTCCCTCTCTGTGTCTACAGTCCCCAGCCGCTCCATCTCTCCATGTCACCATCTCCGGCAGGCATGGTTTTCATTGGATCTTTTTTTCTTTTTTGAAGGCATCCTAGGGTGTCTAAGTCAGGATTACTGAGAGAACATACTGCCATGATTCACTAATTGTGGAAACATGTTTAAACAGGTTTTGTTTGGAATAAACCTGCTCACGTAGGAACTGGAATCCTAGTAGCAACACTTTTTGACTTATCTAATCTGACTCGAGGATACTGAACAACAACAAATTATACCTTACTGACTTTTTGCTTACTTATTCTAAGCGTGTTCAGAGAAGGGTTCTTAAGTCTGTGATTATAATTGTGGACTTTTCTAAGCCTTCTTATAGTTTAATTAATCTTTGATCTATGTACTTTGAAATTCTGTTATTAGATGTATAAAGGTTTAGGATTGCTATGTTTTCTTGATGAATTTTGACCCATTTGTCATTATAAAATCACATTCTTTATATCTCATAATATTGTTTTACTCCAGTATCTACTGTGTCTGATATTATTATAGCATCTCCAACACTTTTGATGAGTGTTAATGTGAAATAAATTTTCCTGTTTCTTAACTTTCAATCCCTTTGTGTAATTACATTTAAATTGTCTTTCTTGAAGGCAACCCAGAGTTGGGGCTTTCTTCTTCTTCTTTTTTTTCCTCTTAAATGTTTTATTGTGAATTATGTGATAGTTTACATGGGAGAACAGTAGTTTTACATTCATTCTATCATTATGTGATAGTTTACATGGGAGAACATTAGTTTTACATTCATTCTATCGTATATC
>NW_006408716.1:5321350-5326261 GCF_000296735.1 Chrysochloris asiatica | reverse complement strand
CAGGAAGCCTTCTTCACTGGGCACGTTGTAGTCCCATTTTAGGTGTTCTAATCAGTTAAAGGCAGAAGAGGGACTTACAGGGGCTTTCTTTTTTGTGTAATCTAACAATTTGTACTTTTTTATTGGGACAGTTAGTCCATTACATTTAATGTGATTGTTGATATGGTTAGATTTAAATCTGTTACTTTGCTATTTGTTTTTAGATGTTCTTACTCTTGTTCTGTCTTGTTTTGGATCAATTTCATGTATCTTTAGTAATTGCATTTTATCTCTTTTATTGGCTTATTAGCTATAATCTTTGTTATTTTATTGGATGCTTTAATTTATCACAGTCTGACTCTGTCAGTTTGTCGTACTGCGGTGACTTACGTGTTGCTGTGATATACTGGAAGCTATGCCACTGGTATCTTAAATACTAGCAGGGTTGCCTGTGGTGGACAGGTTTCAGATGAGCTTCCAGATTAAGACAGAACAGGAAGAAGAAGATGCAAACTACTCATGAATGTCTAGTGATTGAAAACCTTATGAATAGATTGGAAAATTGTCAGATAGCACCAGAGTATTGAAATTGAAACATGATGAAGAGCACCAGAACATTGTCAGGTAGAGTGCCAGAAAATAAGCCCTTCAGGTTGCAAGGAACTCAAAATGCAACTGGGGAAGAGCTGCCTCATCAAAGTAGAGTTGACTGTAATTGTGGGAATGGAGTAAAGCCTCTGACCTTCATTTACTGATGGGACACAAGTCCAAATGAATAGGAACAGCTGTAGAGTTCCACTGGTAACTGGAACATGGAATGTACCAAGTATGAATCTAGGAAAATTGTATATTGTCAAAAATGAAATGGAATGCATAAGCATCGATACCCTAGGAATTATCGAACTGAATGGACTCGCATTGGCCATTCTGAATCTGAGAATCACCTAGTTTACTCTTCTGGGAATGACAGATTGAAGAGGAATGGCGTCACATTCATCATTCAAAAGAACATTTTCAAGATCTAACTTGGAGTATAATGTTGTCTTTGATAAGATAATATCCATAACGTACAAAGAAAACCCGGTAAGACCACTGTTATTCAGATTTACAAACCAATCACTAAAGCCAGTGATGATGAAATTGAAGACCTCTATCAATTTCTTCAGTCTGAAATTGAGCAAACATGCAATCAAGATGTGTTGATAAAGACGAAGGATTGTTTCTATCAGCGACAGAAACAATGTTGAAGATTGCATGATAGAATTTTGCAAGACCAATGTTTTATTCATTGCAAAACCCTTTTAAAAATAACATTAAAGATGACTGTACACATGGCTCAAGGAGCTCTGGTAGCGTAGTGGTTACGAGTCAGGTTGCTAACCTCAAGGTCAGCAGTTTGAAACTACCAGCCATCCCATGGGAGAAAGATGAGGCTTTCTGCTCCCGTAAAAATGTACAGCCCCAGAAACCCTATACAGGGTCGCTATAAGTCAGAACCGACTCCATGGCACACTGCTCTTACCAGATGGAATACACAGAAATCCAATTGACTACATCTTTGGGAAGAGATGGTGGAAAAGTTCCATATCATCAGCCAAAGCAAGGCCAGGAGCGGACTGTGGAATAGAATGTCAATTGTTTATGCGAAAGTTCTGGCTAAAGCTGAAGAAAATAAAAACAAGTTCACAAAATATGACTTTGAACTTCCAGAGGTTCAAGGTGGATTCAGATGAGGCTGTGTTGTTGTTAAGTGCTGTCAAGTTGGCGCCGACTCATAGTGACCTCGCATGGGGTTTCCACGGAGTGGCTGGTGGGTTTGATCCACTGACCCTGTGGTTAGCAGTCTAGTGCTTATCCTACAGTGCTACACTAGGACTATAGATAAGATCATTATTTAAAGATCATTTTAAAAATGATTGCACAGTACATTGAAAGAGAGGTGCCAGAGGCTCAAGTCAGATTCAGACAAAGACATGGAGCGAGGGATACCATTGCTGACAACGGATGAATCTTGTCTGAAAGGAGAGAATGCCAGAAAGATGTTTACCTGTGCTTTATGATGTGTGCAAAGACTTTCCACTGAGTGGATCATGACAAGCTATTGACAACATTGCGAAGTACGAGTATTCCAAAACACTTAATAGTGCTCGTAAAGAACCTGTATACAGACCAAAAGGCAGTCATATGAACACAAGGGGACACTGAATGGTTTAACATCAGGAAAGCTTTGCGCCAGGGTTGTATTCTTTCACCATACTTATTTAGTTTGTATGCTGAGCAAATAATTTGAGAAGCTGAATTATGTGCAGAAGAATGTGGCATCAAGATTGAAGGGAAGACTCATTAACAACCTGCAATATACATATGATATAGCCCTGTTTGCTGAAAGCTAAGGAGACTTCAAATACTTACTGATGAAGATCAAAGATCACAGCCTTCGGTATGGGTTGTACCTCACTGTAAAAACGACAACAAAAATGTTTGTCACTGGACCAATAAATAACAACATGATAAATGGAGAAAAGATTGAAGTTGTCAAAAACTTGTATTTTGCATGGATCTATTACCAACAATATACAGGGTGACTATGAGTGAGAATCGACTCCATGGCACACCACCACCACTATCAACACACATGGAAGCAGCAGTCAAGGAATGAAATGACATTATTGCATTAGGCAAATCTGCCGCACAAGACCTCTTTTAAATGTTGAAGAGCAAAGATGTAAGTTTGAGGGCTAAGTGCGCCTGACAGAAGCCCTGGTGTTTTTAATAGCCTCATATGCATGTGAAAGTTGGACAGCAAATAAGGAAAACCTTAGAAGAATTGATGCATATGAGTTACGTGTTGGAGAAGAACATTTAAATAAATCTGTGTCGAAAGAAATACAGCCAGGAAGTTCTTTAGAAGATAGGATAGCAAGACTTCATCTCTCATACAATGGACTATTATCAGGAAGAAACAGTCCCTGGAGAAGGACATCATGCTTGGTAAAGTGGAGGGTCAGCAAAGAAGAGGAAGACCCCCAATGAGATGGCTTGGCACAGTAGCAACAGCAGTGGGCTCAAGAGTAACAATGATTGTGAGAATGATGCAGGACTGGCCAGTGTTTTGTTCTTTTGTGCATAGGGTCGCTATGAGTCGGAACCAAACTGGTAGGCAGCTGACAGTAAGAGTAATTTCAAGTGATACGATTCTGGTTCCCATGTAATATACTTTTCACGTCTTTCCATTGCATCTTTATACTACTGTTGTCATGCATTCAACCAACTTTACATATGTTAAAAACCCCACAGTACATTATTGGTTTTGAAGAGTCAATAATATTTAAAAGCTACTTTACCCATTGAGTCTCAAGTGAGCAATTATGATCCATGCTAATTGTGAATGTCACAACTGTAAAGATAGAAGTTTTGTAACATGAAGGGGGAGTAGTTAATCTTACATTCCAGGAACAGAGGACCCTAGGACCGTCAAGGGATGAGAAGAGCATGAGTGGAATGTGGGACCTTATCCAGAGAAGCAGCGACACCAGAGATGGAGGCAGAGATGATGACATGGAGAGAGGGAGCAGCTGAGGACTCTAGACTCATGGAAAGAGAAAGGCTGTGTGTTGGCAGCCAGAAGAATGTGCCCTTTGGTTGTTTAAATGATTATATACGCCTGAGGGTTTTTGTGTACATTAAAAAACAAATGAACAGCAAAACAGAGAATAGATGCAAATACTGTTGCATGGAGGGGATTGTAATCATTGCAATGAAACAAAATATGATAGAATGAGTGCAAAACCAATGTTCTCTCATGTAAACTACCACTCAATTCACAATAAAAGCTTTGAAAAAAAAACCACACCCCTATTTGCACATAGTAGGAGTCCTGGTGTGGCCCTGTGGGCTAATACGTCAGACTGCAAAGTCCTTTGAACTGCCAGGTCGGTGGTTCAAGCTCACCAGCCTCTCCTTGGAAACCCTATACAGGGTCTGTATGGGTCGGAATCGACTCAACAGCACTTAACAACACCAACAATAGCAACAGCATAAGGAAATACGATATCATGTAAAATACTATTTCAAGTCACTGAGTGTAAGATAGTAAAAATATAATAAAAATCCATCTAAAACAGGAAATTAATAAAATATAAATATCAATGGAGAAAAAGCTACTTTAATAATAATAATACCTTGCACATTCATTTATCTAGCTTCATTTCCCTTTTGTCTGAAGGACTTCCTTTAACATTCCTTACCTTGAAGGTTTGCTTGTCCTGAATTATTTCAGCTTCTTGACACCTAAAACAGTCTGAATTTCACCTTCCTGTTTTAAATATATATTTTTTGCTTTGACTAGTTTGATAGTTTTTTGTTTTCTCTTTCAGCACCTTGATGTTCCATTGTCTTCTCTTTTGCAGCGCTTCTGATACGAAATTTGCTGTTACCTTTGTTCCTTTCAGCAAATATACACAGATCCCATTTTCTCTGGCTGCTTTTAAGCCTCTCTCTTTACTCTGCTTTGAGCATCTTGATTAGGATGTATATTGATGTAGTTTTCTTTCATTCTTTTTTTCTTCACTTTGGAGTGATTGAGCTTCTTGGATCTGAATCTGTGGGTTTATAAACATTTTTAAAGTCAAATTTGGAAAATGTGTCCAATATTACTTCAAATATTTTTTCCTTTCCCCCTCCTTTGGAACTTCAGTTACCTATATGTTAGGTTTCTTGAGACTTTCTTATAGCGCGCGAATACTCTTTTCTCTCTTTGATGTTTTTATTCTCTATTTTCATTCTGTATCATTTCTTTTGTATGTATTCAAGCTTACTTATTTCCCCCCTTGTCATTTCTAATTTGCTATTAATGCAGTTCAGTTTAGTTTTATTTTACATAGTGTTCATCTCTACAAGTTTAATCTGGGTCTTGCACTTAACAGTAACAAC
>NW_006408716.1:5319853-5321250 GCF_000296735.1 Chrysochloris asiatica | reverse complement strand
CCATTGTGTGTATGTACCACAGTTTGTTTATCCATTCTTCAGTTGATGGGCACTTAGGCTGTCTCCATCTTTTTGCTATTGTAAATAGTGCTGCTGTGAACATTGGTGTGCATATATCTTCTCGGATTGTGGCTCTTTTTTCTTGTGGGTAAATACCGAATAGAGGAATTGCTGGATCATAAGGTATTTCTATTTCCAACCTTCTGAGGAAACGCCATATTGCTTTCCAGAGAGGTTGGACTATGCTCCAAGTTATTTGATTGTGTTTTTTTTTCAAATCTTGTAAGAGGGTAAGTAGCAAAGTATTGCTACAACATGATAGAAACCTTTATTAAACACAAATATCAAAATGGGTAGCTGTTGCTTCTCAATGCTTCCTTCATCTAGGTCTTTAGACTTCTGAGAGCAGTGTCCCTATCTATTTAACCCTTCCTGGACTAGGAACCTTGGTGGTGTAGTGGGTTACACCAAGAGGTCAGCACTTTGAGTCCACCAGGTACTCCACGGGAGCAAGATGAGGCTTTGTACCCCCATAAAGATTTACAGCCTTGGAAACCCTATACAGAGTACACAGGCAGCCAGCCAGTCCTTCCTGGAAGGAAGAAAGTTTGGCTGTTCCGTTTACACCTCATCAAAATGACAATGTTGGCATCCTCGAGAGAATGAACTCAGGTTCCTTTTCAAGTGTACTTTGAGTTTGGGGAACAAATAGAAGTGTGAAAGGGTAAGATCAAGACTGAAGGTGGATAGGGTATATTTCCCCAACAAAATTGTTCTAGGACAGCCCTTGCTATCCTCAAAGATGAGCAAGTACATGTTCCTGATGGGGGAAAAAACCAACCTCCTCAGTGCTCCGTCCTGGCCTTTTTATTACCAATACAGTTTTGATTTCTTAAAAGTTCTTCATAATAAGTCCTTGTGATTGTTCTGTGTCCTTTGGCAGAATTAATCAGTATTACCCTTTTCAAGGAGTCCTGGTGTGGCGCTGTGGGTTAATGCGCCAGACTGCAAAGCCATTTGAACTGCAAGGTCAAGCTCACCAGCTGCTCCTCGGAAACCCTATGCAGGGTCACTATGGGTCGGAACTGACTCTTCGGCACTTAACAACAACAACAACAACCCTTCGGAGCTCTTGTAGTGTAGTGGTTATGAGTCGGGCTGTTGGCTCATGGTCAGCAGTTCGAAGCTACCAGCTGTTCCTCAGGCTTTCTACTCCGTAAAGATTTACAGCCTTGGAAACCCTATACAGGGTCGCTATGAGTCAGAACCGACTCCACAGCACACAATCACTACCACCTTTTGCGATTGCCCCAAATCGTCACCATAACCTTCTGAGCTGACCCAGCCTTGAACTGACCCCGCAGATCCCATTGGCAACCTTTTTTTTTTTTTTTTTT
>NW_006408716.1:5294141-5312478 GCF_000296735.1 Chrysochloris asiatica | reverse complement strand
ACAACACCTCTACTTAGCTTTTTGAACACATTGTTGTTGAGTAGTAGCCAACTCATAGCAACTCTGTATACGGTTTTTGAGGAGCAGCTGGTGGGTTTGAACTGTGGACCTTATACTTAACAGCACCACTCCAAGACTCCTGTTAGAGTTGTAAAAACAATTTATATCACAGGCTTCAAAGGCCTATCTTCTGTGCTTTTTATCGGTTCAGTTTTGATAGATAGACTTTCCTCTTTATATGGGCCGTATTTTCTTATTTCTTCACATATCTGGTGTTTTTTTTTGTTGGCTTCAAGATATTGTGATGGGATTTTTTTTTTATTTCCATAAATATTCCGGAGGGTTTTAATTTTTATTTTTAATTTTCTGGGATGCTATTAAGTTACTCAAAAGCTATTTGGTCTTTTTGAGTTTTGCTCTTAAGATTTGTTAGGCAGGGCAAGAACTACCAGTTCTGAGTCAGGGTTCTTGCGAGTGCTCTACCCAATGTTGACGAATCATAAGTTTTCCATTCTGACTGGAAACGGGCATTGCTCCTGGGGCGCGCTAGGTGCTATTCCCATAACTTATTTTGGATGGTTATTTACCTGACCTTGGGTAGTTTTCTCACACCCAGTTAAACGCTTGAGGGAGATCCTCTGGAAGAGATCACCAGATTTCTCTCCGTGTGGATTTCTCTTCTGTCTTTTACTCTGTTTTGTGAACTCCGCCCACGTTGTTGTTGTTAAGTGCCTTTGAGCCAGTTGCCACTCATAGCGAATCTGTACAGCGTGTCTAAGCAGCAACTGGTGGGTTTGAGCTGCCAACCATACATAAGACTCCCATAATTCTCAGCTTCAAATCGTCAAGTCACATCGTCTTCTGGGCTCTGCCTACACCCTCTCTTCCTGTGTTGTTTTGGATATTCTCTTAAGAGAGAAAAATAAGGCAATCCTAGGGCTCACCTGTTTTTTCTCTCTCAGTAATCCCTGTCTTTATTTCCTCATGCCCAGTGTCTCGAGACAATTGTTTCATATAGTTTATGCTCCACTGGTTATTTAAATCAGCAGGATAAATCTGGTTTCTGTTGCTCCATCTTGGTGAGAAATTGATTTCCAAATTATTGTTATTTTTAATATTGTGATGAAGGGACTGGAGGTAATGAAAATATGAAGGATGGAAGAGGAAACAATTGTTTGAATGAGGTGGGTAGGGACTGTTTATTCTGTAATCTTCTATGGACCAATAAATATCTCTGGTAGTAGATATTGAAGGAAATGACTCTTTTATTTTTGCTTTAATAAACATAAATTTGTTCTCTCAGTTTAGAAGCCTAGAACTCTGAACTCAGAATATCGGCCCTGGAGGAAGGACCTTGTTTCCTTCCAGCATCTGTTGACCCAGCATTCACTGAAGATCTCCATGTGTCTTAGCACATCAATCTTTCCCTGCATCTCAGAGCTTCACACCTCAGGCCCAAAGGGCACACCCCGTTACCAGCTCTTCTTGAGGGGTATAATTCTTAACCTCTACCCTCAAGGAGTACACGGTCTGCAGGGTGGGAGCAATGTCTTACAGCTGTTTTAATTAGGAGATACAGCTGCTGCGATAAAGCAGATGTCTCATGTTTCCAAACCATGAAGAATTAAATTCATTTAAATAATTTTCATTGAATGCAAGTATAAATGCTCTTTCAGGAAGGCCTACAAGCGAGGATAGATTTATTCAGCCTCAATTTGTGAAGAAGGATTCCAGGCAGCATAGTGGATTATGAGCTGAGCTGTAAGGTCAGCATTTAGAATCTACCAGTTGCTCCAGGGGAGAGAAATGTGCTGTGAGTCTGAAGTGACTCGGTGGCACGCAAGCATCACAGCCAATTTTGTGAAGGGGTTGTAAGAAGGACCTTGAGATCTGGGGTGAGTCCTCCAGGTTCTCCTGCAAAAGAGTCGTAGCGCCCATGTGTGAGGTAAAATGGGATAACGGGAGGCATCTTGCAGCATTTCTGTGGGGCATAAATGTAATGCACCCAGCAAGGAACCTGGCACCCACTAGGTGATCAGCAAATGTAGTTACTGTGTCTTTGTGTGGACTGAGGCCTTGGCTTGTGTCTTTGTCCAGTGAGATGCTCACGTCCCCAGGCCAGCCCGAGCCTGAGCCTTCTCAAACAGGAGCAGTGATTTCTGTACACCCTCCATGTGCATGGCTGCATTCTGAGAGATGCTGTTTCAGGATCCTATGGGGCACCTGAGTCCTGAGTCCTGATCTGTACTGGATTTTCTCCTGAGGTGCCCCATAATCAAACAAGGCTGATTCAGAGGGTTTAGAGGCACATTAAGACCACCAGGATGTGTCTCTACCTCTAAGAAATTACTGCCAACCAGCCTCAAAACGCTGTCCTGCCTGGGAATTGGGACTAAAAAGAAGTGGAGGCAGCCCTAGATGGAGCTTGAGGAAAGGACTAGCTTGACAGGAAGAAGAAACAGAGAAAGGACTGAGGACCATGAAAGGCATGGGGACACGGACAAGAGGCCCCCGAACGAACATGGGGGAAGTGCAGGTACCAGCCCAGGTGCCCTGTACGAGTCAGAAACGGCATGCCTCAGAATGTTTTCATCTGTCTTTGTGTGTGTGTATGTTATTGTTATTAAGTGTCTTTGAGTTGGCTCTAACTCATAGAGACACTGTATAAGGTTTGCAAGGAGCAGCTGATAGGTTTGAACAGCCAACCTTGCAGCTAGCAGTCCAGTGCTTATCCTACAGCACCACATGGGGGGGCATAATTTGGAGCACTGTATTGTTGGCCTCGGGGAGCCCAGCATTGTAGGATCTCAGACCTCTCTGTTGTGCCATGTGTGAGTGAGGGTTGGCATCATCTCAGATACAGTCTGTCCGAGTTCGCTGGGTGGTTGTTGGAGCGTGTCCAGGGCTCTTGGAGCTGGTCATAGGTACCGGCACCCTTCAGTGATGAAAGGGGCTCAACAGTTTAGCAGGTGCTTCCAGGCTGCAGTGGCCTTCCTGCTCTCTTAGGGACACCCTGAGAGGGAGATACTGTTTTATTTTATAGTAAGAAAGCTGAGTTTCAGAGGTGATGGGACTAGGGCAGGACCATGGATATCTTAGCATGGATTTCAACCCAAGTCTCACTGTCCTCCAACCCTATTATTTCTAACATGCCTCATGTTTTGCTCCCTTTTTCAGATTTGGCCATGTAGTAATCAAGGGCCTCAAAAGTACACTTGGCAGTTTGCCGACTCGGAAAACCAGCCAGGTAGATAGATGTTGGTTGCATGCTCAAAGAGTACCTGACATTGTGCTGGCCTGCGAAGGGCACAGAAACTTTTGTACTCTCTCCCTACTAGAAGCTGTTGGATCGGTTTGTTTGTACTATAGTAATAAACACAATCCTAATCTTGGTCACTTCTTTTTTTTTGCGGGGGTGGGGGATATCAAATTACTTTATCTGAAGGAATGGTACAAATGAAAGGACTGAAGTAGGATGGTTTGGTACATTTTGTAGAAAAGGTCAAGGTAAACCAAACATGCATGTGGCTGCCTTGGTGGCCCAGGAAGTCACGCGTGTGGCCACGGGGAAGTCAGGCTAAAGCTCAGCTCTCTCCATTGCTGTCTCCTAGGATGTACTTGTCTAAGAGATACTTCGCCAGGCCAGACCCTGGCCCCTCCATCTTGTACAAGTTGGTTATATAGTCGCCCAATTCTTTGGTGGATTTCACCTGCTCTTTCAGGAAATGCATTTCAATGAAGTCATGCAAATGGGGGTCATTCTTGTCAATGGCCAGTTTGTGCAGTTCCATTAGTGACTGATACACGTTTTCCTCTAAGTGTAGTGCACACTCCACTGCATTCAGCCGGCTCTCCCAGTTATCCCGGTCTGATTTCTTGATATCCTGAAGGAAGATGCGACCACTTCGTTGGTTCTGCAGCTTCATCAGTTTCTCAGCATGATCCCGCTCCTCATGAGATTGGTGCAGAAAATATTTGGCAAAATTCTTCAAAGCCACATCACCGCGGTCAAAGTAGTAAGACATGGACAGGTTGACGTAGGAGGCATAGAGCTCCAGGTTGATGGCCTCTGAGTCCCGGTTGTAGTTCTGGTGTACCTGGGAGGGGGACACAGTCATTACTGCAGTGGTGTTGGAGCTGGCCAGAGTTGGGGAGGGTGATGGGGAGTGGCCCGTTGGGGGAGGTTGGCGAACGCAGGGCTCCCTCCAAGCACTATTGAAGAGGGAGACTGCACGGAGTCTGCGAAGAACGTATTGGTCATTTATTTCTTGCTCCTCATGGATGTGTTTGGGGGCTTGTCTTCCTGCTCTCAGCTCCCTCACTCCAGGAGCCAAAATAACAAGCAGCCACCATCCTGAATGTTGCTGGTGTTTCTGCTGTGGAGGAGAGTCAGGAAACAAGACATACATCATATTGACCATGCTGCATTGGCCAGAGTGCACTGGACACTGGTGATGGTAGCTTAGCTATCAGTACATGATCTGCAGTGTCCTATCAGTGAGCATATTCAGAACCCCATGTGGAGAAGAACACTGATCCTGACTCCTTGTAGTTTACCATTGAGTAATTGTTGTTGTTAAGTACTGTGGAGCCAGTTCCAACTCATAGTGACCTTGTACAGGGTTTCTGAGGCTGTAAATCTTTACGGGAGCCGAGAGCCTCATCTTTCTCCCACGGAACCGCTGGTAGCTTCGAACTGCCGACCTTGAGGTTACCAGCCCGATTCGTAACCACTACGCTACCAGCGCTCCTTATTGAGTAATATAACAATCACAACACCAGGAACTGCATGGGATATAGATGAGAGAGCCCAGGGGCAGGAAGACCTCTAGAGTGGGTAACACCTGAGCCCCAGGTATACAGAAAGAAAGTCAGCCCAGCAGTCAGAGGCAGAGTTGTATCTTCAGAAGACAGCATCTGTGGCAAACACTGGTATCATGCCTCTGTCCAAGCATCGAAGACTCAGTTATTAGATAACCTTACCATCATACCAGCTCAAAATTACAAGTCAAGTTCATTCATCTTTTACTTTAACAAACATTACAATTACAACTGTACCTCCCTAACTTTCACTGATGAAAATTGCTCTATGATGTGCCCAAAGCCATTTTTTTCACTCCTGCTTCTTCTCTTCCTACATTCAGCAGAGCAAGATCACGCAGCGTGCCATGGCCCACGGAGGCTCTCAACTAGGAAAGCTTTAGTTTTTATTCGCTGAATGGTCTCTCCCAGCTGCTCATGGAAGCTGCAGTGGTTAATAGAAACTGCTCAGTGGTGCCTTGCTTCCAGTGGCATTCAGGGCATGTGCCATCCCTGCTGTCCCTCAAATACACCTCTGGTCAGAGGGCCGAATGTACCTGGGGGTGGTGCCATGTGAATGCCAGGGGCCTGTGTTTCT
Organism: Chrysochloris asiatica; assembly: GCF_000296735.1. Classification (NCBI taxonomy): domain Eukaryota; kingdom Metazoa; phylum Chordata; class Mammalia; order Afrosoricida; family Chrysochloridae; genus Chrysochloris; species Chrysochloris asiatica. Next base: position 5,307,080 of record NW_006408716.1, on the reverse strand, counting down.
GTAGCCCCTGAGGGCTATGGGAGTGTGGTGGGGACAGAGGAAGCTGGAGATTTTGGCAGGACCAGAAGTGAGGCATTCAATGGCCTGGGCAAGATGGCAAACTCTTTTGCTACCTCCGTCTTGAGCCCTGGTTGAGGAGTTGTGGGTAGTCCATGTGTTGGGCTTCGGAGCAAGAGGGCAGCTTTCAGAACTAGGTGCCTTGTTGTCCCATGAGGCCTCTGCTCACCAACCCTGTCTGGGGTACTCCTGAGTGGGTAGGGCTGCAGGCACAGTGTGGACCCTGCTTCCCTGCCTGTACCCCTGCTGTTCTCCCCTGGCATGAGTCAGCTTCTTTCTCTGGGAACAAAAGCTCTTGGGTTGCTAGGGAGATGATTCAGGAAATGCTGTCTGCACTTCCTCTTGGTGTGGTGTCAGGAAGGGACAGGCACTCCCCTGAGTAATGACTGTCCTGGGGATGTGGTCTGTGGTCTGGGTCAGCAGGCACTGGCCATCTCCAAGAACTCTTGTTACTGGAGCATTGTGTGGGTCTGGGATTGTGGTGATGTCGGTGGGTCTTCTCGCTGGATGTGCCTGTCAGTGGCTGTGTTTCCTCGAGGCTGTCAGGGTGGTGACATTGTTAATGAGAGGAAGGTTCCTTCAGTGATTCAGTAAATACTATTGATGAATGTTGTATGCATGCATTGTGCTGGGACGGTCAGACATGCAGGGGCATGGGGTGATAGCCCTCATTGGCTCTGTTGACTGCAGCTTGACTGCCCCCCCCCCCCAGGGACCCAGAAAACAATGGTGATTACTACTGTTACTTGATCCATTTATTAATCCCTTTATCTGAAGCTGAGACTTCTGGGACCACCCTCTGAATCTGTTTCGTCCGATTTTCCGTGTTTTTCCTGCCCAGTCCACCTCCCCCAGTAAGCAGTGGTGACTACTCTTGTCCTTTGAGGTGGCTGGTCTGAGCATTTCCAGGAAAGTGGGGAGCACATGGTGATCTCTTGTTGAACTGAATGAAAACTTCCCTGGTTCTGTGCCATCTTCATGATTGGTTGTGGATAGAACTGTTGTGGTCCATGAGGTTTTCATTGGCTGATTGTCAGAATAGATTGCTCGGCTTTCCTTCTAAGTCTGCCTTGGTCTGGAAATTTCACTGGAACTTGTTAAGCATCAGAGCAATATGCAAGCCTCCACTGACAGATGAGTGGTGTCTTTGCGTGAGGTACATTGACCAGGATTTGGAACTGGGACCCCACATGGAAGGTGAGGATTGAACCACAGAGCTAGGAGGAATAGCAGGTCCTCTTCATCCTTTCCGAGGGTCAAGCTCTCTTTTCCAATCCCACAGTCCTTCCTGGAAAGGAGTGGGCTCATGGGAGTGCCCTGTGGTTCTAAGCTCCTGTTCCTATTTGTCTGTATCTCACTAGGTCCCCAGGGAGCAATGGGAAGCAGCTGAGGATAAGCAGAGGGGAATGGGAGGATTTCCTGATCCAGTGAAAGTTGCTGTAGTTGGCCTTAGGGTCCCCTACAGGCCATTTCCTGACCTCTCAGCAGACCCCAGGGTTGGCTCTGAACTGAGACGTTATCAGAGACCCAGTATCATGGGATTGGGGCAGGGGACTCTCCCCTGGTTAAGGATCTCTTCCATCTGCCCTGCCACCTCGCTCACTCCAATGAGGGAAGCTTGGGGCCAGACTTGAGGCAGGGGGTGGCGGGGGCCGATGGAAGTGGATTCAGATCCTGGGGGCTCCCTAGTATGTGTAGCCTTACTGTCAGGAAATATTGGAAACCCATGAAGTCCATTTGGGATCAGACCATGGTGGTTAGGAGGATTGGCATTTTGGGTGGCACATGTATGAATGTACCATGAAGGCGTTTGGGGAACTTGAGGGGCACTGAGATGCTTTTAGAGCCCTGGTGGTGTAGTGGTTAAAACACTCGACTGCTAACCAGAAGGTCAGTGGTTCAAACCCATCAGCAACCTTTCAGGAGAAAGATGTGACAGTCTGCTTCTGTAAAGACTTGGAGACTCTATGTGACCATTCTCCCCTGTGTTGTAGAGTCTCTGTGAGTGAGAGGGAACTCGGCAGCAGTGGGTTTGGTCTGGACGCGGTGTAACTAGGGGTCAGTGTTGCTGTTGGAGTTATTGGTGGTATGCATTGGGGGCTGGGGGAAGTGTGGGGTCCTAGGGGGTAACTAGGGGGTCAGTGTGATATGGGACGGTGTGGAACGGGATAGGACTAGCAAGGACAGCTGGGTACTGCTGGCTAGGAGGTGCTTGGTGGTTACCTGGGTGACTTAGGGGCGGAGTTCTGCACTGTTTGTTTAAAAATTTATTAGTTGTTATTGTTGACAATATGTACAGTAAAACATACACCAATTCAGTCATTTTCTACACGTACAATCCAGTGATATGGATTGTGTGTTCCTTGCCTTAGGGCTACGGGAGGCAGACAGAATTGCCGATGCCTCTGTGGTTCCTGGGCCAAGGGAACTTTTGAGGACCTGGATGGGTGGGCTGGGCAGAGGAGTCAGGGGCTCAGCTGGGCTGCTGGTCAGCATCGTTTTGATCCTCAGGGTCATTACTTGCCATGCTCACCCAGGAAAGTTGCAACATGAAAATGAGCTGTTGCTGAAGATTGATGCTGTTGCTGTCTAACCGAGAGCTGTCTTTTATTGTGTAAAATGTTGATTTCCTTTTGCCGTCACTACCAGGTGAGTCTTGGTAACGCCAAAGAAAGATAGACCCTAATTAGAACCCATAGAAAGCACGGTCTCCCCTAGTCCCTCCATGATTTTAGGATTGGAATCAGTGTCTTATTTCATTCATGAGGCATAGACAGACACACGGGCATGCCAGCCACATGACCAGGCTGGAGGTGAGACTTGAGTGTCTGGACCGAGAGACTCCTCAGCTTTGGCTCAATACTGGGTTGGCCCTTTAGAAGCTCCATGGGAAAACTCAAGTGTTTTATCTGTAAAATGAGAGGACTGTACCTGAGCAAGTTTCAGAATTGTAAACACGTGGCACAGGTTAGGTTACAATTGGGCTGGGCTGGCTTCAGCTAAAATGACCGAAAGTTGATGTGGTCTGAGGCGCAGATCACGTTCCCAGGAGCAGCATCAGTTGGGGTAAGCTGGAGATCGGGCTGGACCAGAGTCCAGAGAGGGAGTCATCCAAGAAGTGGAGCAAGAGGCCAGCCAGGAACATTCTTCAAGATGAGACAGTGCCCAGGTAGGGGTGTCAGAGGCTCACTCCTATTGGGGACTGGCCAGGGTGGGCTTTTGGCCTGAATGTGGGAACCAGGCTGGCTGCTTCAGAGGGCCAAGCATGTCTTTCCCTGCTCCATGTCCTCTGACCATGGCCTTTTACTTACTTAGACATGACTAGGGAAGATAGGACTGCAAGGGTGTAGGTCCGGCCAGGTAGGACCTAGGCCTTGGTGGCAGATGGCACTGTTCCTAGGACTTACTGAGAGCCTCTGTCGGTATGGGATGCACGTGACTGCAGGTTGGAGGGGTCTCCTCAGCTTCGAGCCACGGAGGAAGGGGCAGTAGTGCTGCTGAGTATGGGGGAGGTCCTGTGTTGGGCGCCTGTCTGCCCGCCTGCCTGCCTCTCTGTCCTCTGAAGGAGGCAGGGGCCGGGCTGCAGCTGCCTGGGCAGAGCTGCTCCTGCGTGAATATGGCTCCGCTCAACTCACCGCAATGGCCAGCCTGGACCAGCGGGCCGCCTTTCCTTAGCCAGAGAAGATTGTGGATGTCCCTTTTCCAGGTGGAGGAGCCAGTCCTGGGGGAAGTGCTCAAGGTGGGCTGGGTGGGTTTGAGCTGGGCCGTGCTTCATTTAAGTGGGTGACCAGTAGGGGCCACACTGGAGGCTGCTGCTGGTGGGGACATCAGGACCCAGGTGTCGCCCAGCCTTAGGTGGGTCTCCAACTTGGGTGGCAGGATAGGCCCCAACTCTGGGGGGAGGGGTACATGGTGTCATGGGCCAGCCAAGATAGAGGGTGGGCAGACTGGTAGATGTGCTAGCTTCCAGGCCAAGGCCATGAAGGAGACGATGTCAATGACAAATAAGAGATGTCTGGGGCTCAGGGCATTTCACCTGCTGGGGAACTAAGCTCTCAATTGTCTGGAGCCAGGTCGGTGTGTGTGTGTGTGTGTGTGGGGAGGGGACTGCAATTGCTGGGTTGAATGTCAGGACCTGATGGCTCTTCTGTCCTGACTTAGTCCTAACCTGGCAGTAGATGGGTGATGGTAGTGGTGGTGTGCTGATGAGTCAGTTTAGACTCCTTCGTAGCTCTGTATATGGTTTCCGAGGCGCTAAGTCTTTATGGGAGCAGAAAGCTTCATCTTTCTTCCTTGGAGCGACTGGCGAATTAGACGTGCTGACCTTTTGGTGAGCAGCCGTATGCATAGCCCATTATGCTACCAAGGCTTCTTTGGCAGTGGGTAGAGAGGCTGATAAGACTCACTGGAAATGAAGTGCATTGGCAGGTCAGAGCCTTGTGTTGCAAAAAACCCCCACAAGTATGGCTTCTGCTGCCATATTGCCATGAACTTGCTGGGGGTCCCTTGCACAAGACCCTTCCCGGCTCTCACGTTTGGTTTGTTCCTTGGAGAAGAGGAAAGGAGCTGCAGAGGGACCCTTCCTTCAAATGAAAGACTCCATGGTACCTTACTGTGTTTAACCAAGTGAAAGAGGTCCATAGGGGAGGGCAGAAGGACCCATGGAGAAACTCAGCCGTGTAGTCCATCTCCAAGGTCCCTTCTAGCTCTGCTGTACAAACATTTGTCTTAGATTTTTATGATTCTGCATTTTTAAAACAACTTTGATTGAACGCTTGGTATGTACCAGGCACTGTGTAAGCACTTTACACATATTAACTCAGTTAATTCACAAGAACCCTAGGAGGGAGGTGGGGAAACGGAGGCATGAACAGTGAGGTGACAGCTCAGGATCACACAGCTAGTGAATGGTACAGCCAGGCGTCTAGCCCAGGCAGTGACTTTCCCACTGTTCTTTGCTGCCTGTAGACTGATTGTTCTGGGACACAGATTACCAGACAGTAGACTGTCTCCTGCCATCATGGCAGGCTCTGAGAACTGTTCCAGGGAGCCTGAATCTCAGAGGAGCTGGGAGATGCGGGATCAGGCCGCAGCCCCCTGCGTTTCACAGCTGGGTCCACCAAGGCCTCTCCCCCTCCACCGCAAAGTCAAAGCTGGGTTTATAATGTAATATTGCACTCACTGGCATGCAATCCAATGCGGGAGTTTCTCCGCCAGGCACACACTCTAACCACCAAATTTATTTAAGCAGATAAAATGCAGGGGGTGTAATGTCAGATTAATGGATAAATAACCGTTCTGGGTTTTGGCACGACGGTGGGGAACGGCAGTGAGAAGCCTCATTATGTGCCGCTCTGCCTCGAAGAACAAGCTTCGTGCTGCCCCCCTCAGCACCCAGGCCCGCGAACAGAGCATTAAATTGTTGGAAATGGCTCCTCTTCACTTGCAGAACAAAGATGTTTTCTCCAGAATAAATGGACTCCCTCTCCATGTGCCGAGCCATCGTTGTTCACAAATGCAGCCTCTGCTTGGTGCTTTGTGTTGGGGGAGGGCTGCACAGGCCTGGGAACGCGGTGCCTGGGGGTGGGGTGGGGGGGGCTGGACCACTGGGGTTTTCTGCAGTCTCCTGAGCCAGAGTCCAGTGATGGGGACGCCACAACCAGCTCTCTGTGGCTTTGGAGGGGCCTAGCCCCCCATACAGTGGTGTAGACACTGCGGGGTGAGTCTCAGGAGGAACTGGTTGGGACTGGGGCATATAGTTAGCGCTCTGGGCTTCACGTTGACCTCCCTGGGTTTGCGTCATCACTCACCAGATGTTCTACCTTAAGCCAAGCTGTTTAACTGCTCTGAGTTTAGTTTCTCATAGATGAAGTAGGGGATGAAATGGCATAATGGGCCCTTCTAGCAAGGCAGGTGTAGGGCCCTGGACTTGGTGGACTTCTGGGGGCGGAGTCACGGGCACCAGTAGTGACCAAGGCCCTGTTTTAGGAAGGTGGGCTGAGGGCTGCCAGCAGGCCGCTATGTGGCTGAACCCTGACCCGTGCTGCTGTGGGTCAGCAGTCTGAACAAAAGAACCCAAGCTCCTCGGGGTGGCCGGGGAACCAACGCTCTTTTTGACACCCCAGGTCTGCTCAGTGCTTGGCAGACCCCAGGCTGAGTGGGATCAGAATCGGAGTCAGCTGGCATTGCCCTGGACTAAATTTAAATCCTGGAGATAGGGCTTGCCTCCCTCTGCTGTCTTGGGTGTCCCAGTTCCGTGTGAACAGGGCTCAGAGAGGCTGCTGGGAGGTGGCTGACAGCTTTTTGCTCTAGAACATACCTTTTCCTTCCTCTTAATTCTAGAGGCCATGTGGGGCCAGACAACTGACACCTCCTAGTGTGTTACCCTGAGCAGATTGCTCCCTGTCTCAGAGCCTCTGTTTCCCCACCTGCAGATGGGGGAACACAGGTCCCCAACTCGCTGCAAAGCTGGTGAAGCTGAATGAAGGTCTAGAGTGATATTGGCACACAGCAAGCTCTCCGGGCAGTGGTGTGGAAGTGAAGCCACTCACCGGATTAGATGTTATTTTCACCCACTTTGTCACCGGTCCTGGGCTGGTCCCAGAGACACAGGGATTCAGCAGTAAGGCCAGGTTGAGGCCTTTGGGGATTGCACCGGAAGCAGGATGGCCCTGTGTGCCTTCAGGCACCCTGCCTACATGCCACAGCCCAGGGCCCTCGAGAATTTGGTTAACCGCTGGAGGGGCCTGGCCTTCTGTGTTGTGTGCTACCTGGCTTACTCTACCTTGTCCCTCCTCCTTCAGGCCTCCTGCTTCTTTCTCGCTGGACTTCTCTGCAGTTCTCTCACTGATCCACCCCAGAAATTGGGCAGGAAGTTTGGGCACTATCCTAGACCTGTTTGTGGGCATTTGAAGGTCATAGCTGGTGTCCTGGAGCCAGAGCCCTAAGCACACTGATGGAGTGTGTGTTTGGCATCTCCAGGAACTGGGGTCCCTGTCCTCATGGGGCTTAATTGGTGAAAGCACTTACCAGTTGGTTTCAACTCATGGTGACCGCATGTGAGTCAGAGTGGAATTGTTTTTTGGAGGTAGATAACTAGACCTTTCTTTCAAGGTGCTCCTGGGTGGACCTGACCCTCTAGTCTTTTGGTTCCAGCTGAGCACACTATCTTGTAAACAACCCAGCAAGCCCTCACAAAGTTTGTGTCTCCTGAGTGGTAACAGTTACGGAGTCCTTGGCAAATGCCAGGCTCAGTGTTTTTCACATCTATCTCATCCTCACCACAACATGGATAGTCAGTGGCCAGTTTGAACCCTGCCCTCTTCCTACCGTAACGGGATCTGAGTGTCCTTCCCATCGCCCAGCGTCCTGCAAGCCTTGACAAGGATCCTCAGTACCACTGTGGGCTGGAGCTCTGGGCTGAGACAGATGGGTTCCAACTTGCTTCTGTCCTCTTATCATATCGGTCACATCATTTGGTCTGAACTTAAGTTTCCTCGTCTATCAGATTTGGATAATAATTGTGCCACCTCTCCAGTTTGTGCTGAGGAAGCCCCCAAAACCAGACTCATCACGCAGCTGGGCATTTTGGTTCCTCTGGCATGGGCTCTAAAGCCCTCTGAGAGATCCTACTCCCTGGTTGTGTCCAGGTGCTGCTGGACATTTTCTGCAGTCCCTGTCCCTGGCATACCTCTTGTTCTGGAAATGAATTTGGAGCTGAATGCTGGCTCCCCAGACTGTCCTCCATTTCCCACCCGCTGGGCCTTTGTTTATCTCAAATGAAAGCCAAAGCAGAAAACACCAAACGTTTCCTCCACCAGGAATGTGTGCCCAGTGAAGGAACTGTCTGTCTTGTCAGCTCCTGAGGGGTTCTGGGAATGCTTGCCTGCCAGTAACTGTGAAGTCGGGGTGTGTGGGGGCCTCCTGGGGAGGCATGCTATCCATCATTGTCAGTGTTTGTTATCACTGTTATCACATAAAACAACCAGATACTGGGAAGGTGGGGGTGGCCAGTGATTTACTGTTTTCACTGCCACACCCCTCCCCACAACTTCTTTCCAGTTCCCTTGATTGGATCCTAAGCAGCTCTGCCCAGTCCCACTTGGACCCTTCTGCGTGTCCCCTGATATTGGTGTCTGTTCACTGCAGTCTGTTTTGTATCTTCACTGAGACCATGGGCTCCCAAAGACCCAGAAGCTATTTAAGGCCAAAGTGTGAAACAGGGATCAGTACAGAGATTCCAAAGAGGAAGGACTTGTGACTGGGCATTCTGGTCTCCGTGGTGCAAATGGATAACACTCGTGGCCACCCACTGCCATCAAGTTGATTCTGACTCATAATGACCTTTCTGTTAGCAGTCCAATACTTAACCCACAGTGCCACCAGCACACCTTAACACTCTTAACCAAAAAGTCGGAGGTTTGAGTCCCTGCAGTGGTGCCTCCAAAGACGACCTAGCAGGCAAGTCCCTTGTAAAAAATCAGCTAGTCACAACTCTGTGGAGCACAGTTTTACTCTGAACACATGGGGTTGCCCTGAGCATGTGGTAAAAATGGGTTTTTACTAGTGGATTGGGCTCAGAGGTCCTGGGAGGCTTCATTCCTGGGCTGTTTCTAGGGGCCACTGTGATGTTCCTTGCAACCCCCATTCTTGCCATTCCTCTGTTCTGGAAATGTGTATTTGGGGTATACACAGGTTTTGGAGGTGTACTCAGGTATACCTTGCTGTATGACATGAGAAAGTTACTTTACTTCTCCTAGCCTCAGTTTCCTCATTTCTAAATCGTGGATGAGACTGCTGGTACATACTGGCTGGAATTGTGTACGACTTAGTACCTGTTACATGGTGTTGTTGTTGTTAAGTCGAGTCGATTCTGACCCATAGTGACCCTGTATAGGGTTTCCAAGGAGCAGCTGGTGAGCTTGAACCACCAACCTTGCAGTTCAAACGACTTTGCAGTCTGACGCATTTAGACCACAGAGCCACACCAGGACTCCGTTACATGATTAGTGCTTAGAAATGCTCGCTCACACATAGCAAGTGGCACGAGGTGACACTTGAGATTTCCCGTTGACATCAGAACAGAGAAAGAGGTAAGGGAGAGAAAGAAAGCGTGGCTGCTGTCCAGGGTCCTTCACCTATGGGGCCAGGTGGGGTGGGACTGCCTCCTGCTTATACCAGGACCCAATGGAAGCAGACTTTACACTAACCCGTGATCACGAGAAATTACTTCTTTAGTTGACCACTTGCCAGTGTGAATCAGCCGCTCCGACTCTCGTGTTCTCTCCCCTGTGAGAACAGCACAGTGGGACTCCAGCCTCAGCCAGCTTCTTGGTGAGTCAGGTGACTAGTCAGAGATGCTTCCCAATTCATCTATTCTGGAAGGATGCACAGGCCAGGGGGTGTGTCTTATGAGAGACTTTCTGACCAGCGTTTGTTGTTTGCTTGTGGCTTCGAATGGCTTATTCCTCCTCGCTCTGAAATTCCGTCTATCTCTACTCTTGGTTCTGTCCTCTCATTCCCAGATATGTGTGTTCAGGCCATGCACTTGCTTCCAGATACCCAAGTGTGCATGTAGGCACACACTCACATACACACTTCTAGAAATGCTGCTCTAACGGGAAGGGACTAAGATAGACTGTTGTTGTTGTTGTTGTTAAGTGCCGTCGAGTCGGTTCCGACCCATAGCGACCCTGAATAGGGTTTCCGAGGCTGTAAATCTTTACGGGAGCAGATCGCCTCATCTTTCTCCCGCGGAGCAGCTGGTAGTTTCGAACTGCTGACCTTCCGGTTCGCAGCCCGATTCGTAACCACTACGACTAGGCTTGACAAAATTTGAAATGGGTAACTTCTTTTCTTCTCCAAAACTTTGTTCTCCAAATAATAATTCAGAGACTTGTCGTGGGAGAAAGAGAATGTTTTTTGTTCCTGTGAAGATTGACAGGTTGTTTTTCCCTGATTTTCTTTTCAGAGTTTTCTTTGTCAGTGTGAAACAATCTGACTGATTTTGTATGTTGGTCTTGTATCCTGCCACTTTGTCGAATCCCTCTATGAATTCCAACCATTTTCTGGAATTTTCTTTGTATAGATACATATGCAAATAGAGATAGTTTTACTTCTTTGCCGATTTGGCTGACTTTAAGTTCCCTTTCTGACTAGGACTTCCAATGCAATATTGAATGTTGTTGTTGTTGTTATGTGCCGTGGAGTTGGTTCTGACTCATAGCGACCCGATACAGGGTTTCCAAGGCTGTAAACCTTTATGGGAGCAGAAAGCCACATCTTTCTCCCACGAAACAGCTGGTAGTTTCGAGCTGCTGACCCTGAGGTTTGCAGCCCGATTCATACCATTGCGCTACCAGAGTGGTAATAAAGGGCATTCGTGTGTGCCTTCTGTTTGGAAGGGAAGTGTTTTCAGTCTCTCACTGTTGAAACTAATGTTGACCTTTGGTTTTGTGTTGTTGTTGCTGTTAAATACCTCTGAGTCAGTTCTGATTCACAGTGACCCTGTGTAGCCTTTCTGCGACTGTAAAACCTCATCTTTGTTGAGTGTTGTTTTTTTAAATCAGGAATAGGTGTTGGAGTTTTGTCGCAATGTTTTTCTGCATCGACTGATACGATCATGTGGTTCTTTTGTTTCATTTATGTGGTGGTTATGTTAATAGTTCTTCTAATGTTGATCCAAAAGGAGCTTTGGTAACAGAGTGGTTACAAGTCTGGCTGCAAACCTCAAGGTCAGCAGTTCAAAACGGCTAGTGATTCTGCGGGAGAAAGTTGAGGCTTTTTGCTCCTGTAAAGATTTACAGCATTGGGAGCCCTATGCAGGGTCCCTATGAGTCAGAATCAACTCCATGGCACACCACCACCAATGTTGACCCATCCTTGCAAACCTGGTATTAATCTCACTTGTTTATGATTTTTTTGATACAATGTTAGATTCTATTGGCTAGGATTTTGCTGAGAATTTTTGCATCTATATTCATGAGAGATATTGGTGTACAATTTTGTTTGTTAGTGATACCTTCCTTGGCATCAGGGTTATGTTTCCTTCATAGGATGAACATGACAGTACTTTATTCTTTTATATGTTCTGGAATAGTTTTGAGTAGAATTTGTGTCAACACTTCCACGAATGTTTGGTAGAATTCTCTACTGAAGCAGCCTGGGGTAGACTTATTTTGCTGTGAATTGTTTTATTATCTGTTCAACACTTTTCTTTTGTTGTGGGTCTGTTCAAATTTTGTACCTCAGACTGTGTTCGTTCAGGTAGGTATTGTGTTTCTAGATATTTGCCTGTTTCTTCTAGGTTTCAAATTTGTTGGAGCACAGTTTTTAATAGTATTCTGTTATTTTCCTTTCTATTTCAGTTGGTTTTGTTGTAATGTCACCTGTTTCTTTTTCTTGCTCGTGTTATTTGCACCTTCTCTTTCTTGTCCTTCGTTAAATTTGCCAGTGGTTTGCAAATTTATTAATTCTTTCAAATTTTATTCACTCTTTCAAAGGTCCAGCTTCTAATTTTGCTTATTTTTTTTCTATTGTTTTTCTGTTTCATTTAGTTTTAATCTTTATTATGTCCTTTCTTCTGGTGACTGTAGTATCTTTTTGCTGATCTTTTTCTGATTCTTGAAGATACTGGATTACGTGTTGATTTGAGTTCTTTCTTCTTTTTTGATGTGTGTGTTTATTGCTATAAATTGTCCTCTGTGTAATGCTTTTGACCCAAATATTTTGGTGTGTTGTTTTTACATGCTTGTTTGTTTAGGAATTATTTTGATTTCCATTTTTTCTATGAATTAGTAAGTTTTTAAGTGTGATTTGTTTCTTATGTCTTCTTTGTGAATTAGAGCCCCTGTAAGTGGATTTGTGCTGCATTTTCTCATATTTTTTCATGAAAACCCGCCTTCATTTGTTTATTCTGGATTCTTAATACATGTAGTAAGGAGTCTTGGTGTGTCTCTGTGGATTAATGTGCTTGACTGCAAACTGGTTTGTACTGCAAGGTCGGCGCTTCAAGCTCACCAGCTGTTCCTCCAAAGCCCTGTACAGGGTCGCTGTGGGTCTTAACCACAACAACATATATGTAGTAAATTATGTTACGATTCAAAGTATCTATTGCTCTTCTCTATGAGTGGTCTGCTGTGATGATATCATCCATGGTCACATGAGTTTCCTCGCCAATGAAAAGGAGGTGAAATTGACATAAGTTTTTTTTCTGAAATGCTGTTTAAGAGCCATCCCAGTGTTCTGCCAGGTTAGTTTTTTTCCTCTGCCCTGAGAGATAGGGTGTGCTTCCTTAGTCGGCTTGCTCTGGGACCTAAAGATTTCACAGAGCAGAGCTGCATGCAGTAAGCACAGAGCATGAAGGGAAAATTACCTTTCGTTAAATTAAGCCATTGAGATTTTGAGGATGCCTGAGTAAATTTTAAGCTTATTTTAGCTTAAACGAATATATTTCCTGTTTTAGTAATACGATTTATTGATGACCCTAATTCTAATTTTTACTGCTTCCATCAGTAGTGTTAGAATTACAGAGACATTTAAGATTTTTTGTTTTGTTGTAACTTTTTCTCTCTTTGTAAATAACTGGTAGATGTTTTTCTTGAAATCATGTTCTACGCATATAAAGCTATTTTGGACTGGCTTTCTTAATGGAGCCCTGCTGTGGCGCTCGCTGCAGGATAAGCACTGGACTGCAAGGTCGGTTTGAACTGCAAGGTTGGCGATTCAAATCTACCAGCTGCTCCTCAGAAACGCTATACAGGGTCTCTGAGTTGAAACCAACTTGACAGCAGTAAACAACAACATTCTTCTAGTACTGTACTGCTTGCTTGCCTGCGTCCTTCCTTCCTTCCTTCCTTCCTTCCTTCCTTCCTTCCTTCCTTC
>NW_006408716.1:5277853-5294041 GCF_000296735.1 Chrysochloris asiatica | reverse complement strand
TCCTTCCTTCCTTCCTTCCTTCTTTAAATTGGGCTGTAGTGTTTTGGAATTTGATCCCAAATTATTTATTTTATCTTCGTGCTTGTCTTTGCGTTTTCACTATTCTTCCTTCCTGTTTTGCTGAGGTGTTTAGTCGCTGAGTTGGTGTCGGAAACTAAGTAGTAAAGTCAGAGGGACAACAGCCACCCCAGAAGCCTGGTTGATGGTAGGGAGCACATGGTCAGAGACAGTGCATATATTTGGCTCATTAATGTTGTTTCTTCTGAAGATGTTTTTGTTTCAGTGGATTGCAGAAATGTTATAATTGAATTAGCCAGAGAAAGTCCTTGGCATTGCTCCCTCTTCTTGATTTTCCTGGTGGTAATCCTGTTAGGTGTCTGGAACTGAATCTTATACCTCACTTTCACACTTCGCCTGCCTCCTCTAAAGCTCATTCTTGCCCCCCACCCCTTCCCTGCTGTGGGTTTCAGCATGTGGCCTGCATAATCAGCCTGCCTCTCTCATTCCAAATCTTCCCGTAGTGCCACTGTTACTACTGAATGTGCGGCACAGAATGGAGCTCAGCTTTCAGCTGTCATATGAATGGGGGATATCCTTTTCCTGTCCTGGATGCTGTACTGCTAATTTAGCCCAAGATGATCCCATCATTCTGTTGGCTTATATGAAGCTTAGAGGTATCTAAACCCAAGTGTATTTCTCCACCACATGTTCTTAAGTCTTTGATCTTTGAAATGTACAAGCCTGGGACTTTATATATGTCTCTGTTGGGTTGTATTTTGCTGAATATGACTCATCCTTCCAGATTGCTGGGATCTTTTTTTGATCCCAGTTGTCATTCAGTATATTAACTATCCATAAAGTGGGACCAGTAGCAATCCATGTTCTCTGCCAGGTCACTCATAAAAACGGATGGTCTGAGGCAGAACCCCAAGGCACATCACAACAGAGTCTTTGCAGGTTGCTTGGGTTAATTCTCTTTCCGTATCCACCTGATTGCACTAGTACCGAGCCCATCTCAGAGAAGACTTTGTAAAGACGCTGCTGAATTCCAGCTCTCCATTAAAGTAGATGCGGAGAGGAACCTAGGACCAGCAAGAGGGAAGAGCATGAATGGAGCATGGGACCCCAATCCAAAAAGCAACAGTGGCAGAGGTGGTGACATAGAGAGACAGAGCAGCTGAGGATTGTACGCCCATGGGCTGAGAAAGGCTGTGTACCTGCGGGGAGGAGGTTGGCTTGCAAAGTGTGCCCTTTGGACATTTAAATGAATATGTATTTTCAGTTTTGTGTGTGTACATCCAAAAAAAAAAAGAGAGAGAGAATACTGTTGACTGATGGTACGCAGAGGGGATTGTAATCATTGCAGTGAAACAACAACATATGATTTGTTGAATATAAAACTGAAAATCTGCCCTGTAAATGTTCACTTAAAAGTAGATATGGTGTAGACATAGAGTCGGTGCAGAGCGAGAGGAGAGCAGGTGTAGACGAGGTAGAAAGCAGACACAGAATAGCTGCAGAAGAGAGACAGAATTAGAGTCCGAGTGGGTGTAGGTGCAAAGCAGTTGCAAAGCAGATGTGGCTAGATGCCGAATAGATGTAGACTATGAGCCCTGGTGGTGCAGTGGTTTAGTCACTTGGCATGAGTTGGAATACACAAGATGATGATGGTGCGTTTGGTTTTGAAGATGCAGAGTAGATGCCGGGTAGCTAGAGCGTAGGTGACGAGTAAATGCAGAGTAGATGTGAGAATCTGTGTAGATTTAGAGTAGAATGAAACATGCTGACTCTTCAGGTCACACATTTCAAAGTGTAAAAGGGAGGACTTCAGTGCAAAGATTCATTCAGATGTGTGGGCAGAGTCGCAGGTATCCACTAGGGAATGGGGAGTACGTGGGGATTATGACCATTGGAAACAGCACCCATGATGGGCGTTCTCAAATGGGAAGGATTCAGGCACAGTAGGAGCCTTGTTCAGTGGGGCATAGTCACTACGTACTTGCATTCAGATCAGCATCTGGCTGATGTCTCCACTGGATGAATCCAAGTAGAGAAAGGGATCTTGGAAACCAGGACTTGCAGTCCCCACAGGCCAGCCTCTCAGGGCAAAGGACGTCCAACAGAGTGGGTAGAGAGATGCGCTTAAAGAATCAGCAGCTGGTCTCCAGGTCAGGCTATATATAACACTTTTATAACAATGCCATTTGATGTTTTAATTTCCCAAACAGTCCTGCAAATGTAATGTTTATTCGGGGCACTGATTTTCATAATGGGAAGAGGCCATCTCTGTTTTCACTTGTGGACCCTCTCACCACTAGTGGACTAAGTTTAATTGCAATCATGGAGATATGATGACATTTAACTCATAGTGGCAAATTAATTGCCCATCGGAGTTAGCTGCTGTCAGTCCTAGGGGTCGGGGGAGATATTCCTCAGGCCATCAGGAGGGAGAAGAAGAGACACGAGGAACAGAAGGGTCTTGGCATTTCCCACGTAGGCTTCAGTTGAATTGCTGGCAGCTCAGCTGGGAGCCTACATGAGCCTTTTGGAGATACCTGTTCTCCTGTTGGAGATCCTGGCTCAAATCTTCAGTTGCACATTAGAACCACTTGGGAACTTGTAACAACACCGATGCCAGAGCCTGCCTCTGGAGTTGCAACTCGAGTACCAGGGATCTCAAAGCTTCCAAGTGTTTAAAGAGCAACCCCAGTGGAGCCCCCAGGCCTGCCTGACCCCCACCATTTACATCAGATTCACTTGGAAGTCTTGTTAAACAACCTAAACCAACGGTGGGGTCCCAATTTGAAAAGTTTTGGATTTATTATATTTGAGGTGGGGCTCGAGAATTTGCATTAGCAAGGCATGCAGATGTTAGTCTGTGGTTTATAGTCTGAGAATTGCAGTTCTAGAGGAAGATGATAAGGGAGACTCCTGTTACTTCCAGATGCCTAGTGAGGTCATGGCTCTCTCAGGTGGGGAAGGAAGGTGTGTCATCCAAGTGGCAGGAGAAGGCAGTGGCTCTTGTCCACTTTAGAGGAGGACATGAAGACTTGGTAGTGAGGCTAGCTGTTGGCTGTCGCCTGTGGTGAGGGACGAGGTTGGCAGTCACACACCCATGGTGAGGGAAGATGCTAACCATTTTAGGTGGAGAAGGAAGTGCTGGCTTTACTGGTTGACTAATGGTGTCAGCCCCATTGCCAATGGGAGTGGCCATGTTCTCAGATACCATGCCATGTCCTCCCGCCTTCTTTTTCTGATGCCCACTGCACCTGACTTCTTGCTGCTGCTCCACTGTAGATATAGCTTTCAGAAGGCACTGACATTTCCTGCCTGTCTGGGGCATTTGAGCTTCTCAGTCTGGGAAGGAGGAGTGTTGAGGAGGTGGTAGTGAGGGCTTCCTGGTGGGGAAATGCTCGCTAGCTATCAATAATGCATCCACCATGGAATGATGACCCTGGTAAGCTGCAACTTTCTGGTATACACTCGAGAGGCACATATCAGTGCAGAAGCCACAGGAAGAATGTTCTCACTGCCGTGTTTTGTCATCAGTTCCCAATTGAGACTCACAGAGGCTCCTATCCTGGGGCGTCAGCCTGGTGCCTGGGGGGAAAATAATTCTCAGAAGATCAGGCGGCAGGCTCGCGGTCATTTGGAGCTGGTCTTTGGAGACAGCAGCATGCAGATGCGTTGTTCTTGGGGGAAAAGACAGAGCTGTCACCCGATTGGGTCTGATAGTCCCTGTTTCTATAGTTACAGTCAATGTAATTACCAAAGAGTAACCCTTTGCTGATTTCATTGTAACCTTAGATAGCTAATGACATTTACTGGGTTTCCAGCAATCTGGGACAAAATGCTCATTTTGAATTTAACATGAGTAATGCCATTTTCCATCTTAGTTAAGTACTTTGTGTCATAAAAGAGTTATCTGCACAGAGCCCCCGGTTCTGTCAGTAAACATATTACAAATATTATCACCACTTATTTTCTGGATGAAAGATGTGGTGGAGACCCAGAGATATACTCTTCTTTTGCATTTCTGCCTTTTGCTTGGAGACTCGGCAAATTCCGCATGAAATCACTGTGGAGGTAATTCCAACCAAAATATCTCACACTGGGCTTGAGGCCCCCCGAGACAGTAATGTTATCTCAGGGAGCACAAGGTATGCAAATACATCCTTCATTGCCCAGCTGTGGTAGGTGTCAGGCGCTGTCATTCAGCCACCAACATAGGCGATGGATGATGAGCATCTTTGGTCTAGAAAAATGGAAGTTTTTGACTTCAGCTTGTTAGAGGGAAATTGTATTTCCTCTTGGACCCGAAGACATAAAATTTACACACGAAAGTCGAGTTGGTATCAAACCACATATTCATTTGTTCATCCATTTATTCATGTGCCTTGCAGAGCTGTTCACACAGACACATAAATAATCATTATGGGCAGGGAAGTGGGTGTTCTAATAGGGGATGTGCCAAGCATGCTGCAGTTGGGCGACGAGGGAAGAGGGACTCTGACTGTTTGAGAGGTACTGGAGGGTCCACAGGGAAGAGGGCATCTGGCCTGTGTCTGGCGGATGTGACGAAGTAGGCAGGCAGAGGTTGAAGGAAGATGCTCCAGACTGGGCTTAATGTATTCCGGTGTGTCTGGCTAGATGAAGGACTGGCATCTCCTGCCTCCCCTGGAACCTCGTCACTGCTGCATGTCCTCGGGATAAAAGAGCCAGCACCTGGGGTTCACTAGATGTGGGTACTGTACCTGCCTCCACCACTTCATTACTTATCAAGTGAAGTGAGAGAGCCTCAGTGTGCTCAGGTGCAAAATGAGGGAGCTCACACTTCCCAAAGTTCTGGTGAAATGCCATCACTATGCATTGGCAAGATGTGTCATGCCAAAGCTGGTCAAGGAAAAAGGAAGACTAAAGAAGAATTGGTGCATTCAAAGTGTGGTTTTGGGGGAAGAGTATTGAAAGTACCATGGACTTCCAAAACAAGAAGAAATACAACTAGAATGATCTTTACAAGAGAGGATGGCAAGATTTTGACTTGCGTTTTTTTGTTGTTTTGTTTTAAACTTTTGAAATGGGATTTGGCTGAAAATGTGAATTGGTTTTCCATTCAACAATTTATACACTTTTAGATTTGTGACATTGATTGTAATTTCCACAATGTAACAGCATTCTTCCCACTTCCTCTGTGTGCTTACGGTTCCCACTCATCCTCCTGTCCTATTCCTTCCTGTCTCAGTGCTTTTTCCCTGAGCAAAAGCTGTTCTTTGCATTTTGTAGGGTTGATGCTTCTAAGGAGTGTTGACCTCCCTGGTGTTAGCTTACAAAAACCCATAAAACCCAAAGTCACTGCCATTGAGTTGATTCTGACTTATGTAGGACCTTGTGTAGGATTTCTGAGGCTGTAAATCTTTATGGGAGCAACCCACCTCTAAGACTGAAACTCAAAGGGAACACATGGGTAGGCCTGTAAGCTTGCTGATGACCACACTGGTCTACTAGTGAGTGAAAGAAGGGGAAAGAAAGCAATGAAGAAATGGGCTGAGTTCAACCACGTTCCATAGATTCCTATTGACCTGGAGATGACAGAAAAAAGAGGAAAACCAAAGTGTAGTGAGACCTGGGGACACCTGAGCTCATGGACAAGGACGTAGTCACAGAGGGCAAAAGTTGAGAGTGAAGCATCCAACTGGTATGGAGCGAGAGGAGGCACACAAGAACACCCAAAGTTTCAGATAGTACCCACTTGACCTAGCCTTGATGGCTTAATAATCAGAACTCAACTAGAGGAAGATTAAGAAAAAAAAAAAGAACAGAACAATTTTGGATAAAGGAAACAAGGGTAAATTGCTACAACTTGATGAGCTTGACCAATACTCATGGAGGTAGTAACTCAAAATACCAACAGAGAGGGAAGGAGTCTTCACATCAAGTAGCAATGCTTTCCCCTATGTACACAGGGCAGATAGGAACATTGTTTACCTAAAATGAGGGGGCGATAAAGGCACAAAGTGACTGGTTTACAAGGTTTCAAGGGGGAGTTTATTTTAATAGTATGTGGGGGAAGAGACAGTCGCCACTGAATAGTTTTCATCTTGTCAAGATGGGTCTGGTTAAAAGAGATGGGGCTAAGAGTCTTAAGATTCAATAAGTGAGTAATAGTTATCATGACTAATTGCGACTGTCTCAATTGTAAAGGTAGAAGTTTTGTAACAAAAACAGGGGAGTGGTTAATCTTACAGTCCAGAAACAAAAGACCCTAGGACCATCATGGGAGAAGATCACAAGCAGAATGCAGGGACCCTATCCAGAGAAGCAGCAACACCAGAGATGGAGGCAGAAAAAGGGACATGGAGAGAGTATACAGCTGAGGACTCTAGATTCATGAGAAGAGAGGGACTGAGAGCTGGCAGCCAGGAGGCAGACGTGCAGACTGTGCCCTTTGGTGGTGTAAATTACTATGTATGTCTGAATGCTTTTTTTTTTTTTTTTTTAAAGAGCTAAAGTGAATAGAGAGAAATACTGTTAACTGACAGTACATGGAGGGGATTATAATCATTGTAATGAAACAAGGTGTATCATTTGTTGAATTCAAAACTGCTAATATGCCCTCTAAACTTTCCCTCAATCCACAATAAAAACCTTAAAAAATGGTTTTTTTTTTTTTTTTAATGGGAGCAGAAAGTCTCATTTTTCTCCCATGGAGTGACTGGTGGGGTTGAAAAGCCAACCTTGCAGTTAGCAATCCAATGCTTATCCTATAGTGCCACAATGGCTTACCTTGTTTACCCTATTGTTATTGTTGTTACGTGACTTTGAGTCGGTTCTGACTCATAGTGACCCTGTATAGGATTTCCAGGCAGTGGCTGGTGAGTTTGAACCTCCAACCTTGTGATCCACACTGACCTTGTGGTCCAGTGCTTTATCCACAGCACCACACT
This sequence comes from Chrysochloris asiatica, assembly GCF_000296735.1. Taxonomy (NCBI): domain Eukaryota; kingdom Metazoa; phylum Chordata; class Mammalia; order Afrosoricida; family Chrysochloridae; genus Chrysochloris; species Chrysochloris asiatica. The sequence continues at coordinate 5,287,097 of NW_006408716.1, read as the reverse complement.
GGTTTCTCTTCTGTCGTTTGGCTGAAAGTTGAGCCTGTGGATGAGTTCAGTTCCAGAGCTGAAGGGTTTGACTAAGGGCCACAATCTTGGGGATTTCACAGTCTCTATCAGACCAGTAAGACTGATCTTTTAAATTATTTAGTGTTTTATTCCGCATTTTCTTCTATTCTATCCAGGACCTCCTATTGTGATCCCTTTTAGACCAGTCAGCAGTGGTCACTTCAGACACGTCATCAGGAAAGATATCATGTTCAGTAAAGTAAAGAGTCAGCAAACCCCATCCATGAAATAGATGGACACATGAAACAAATTGGTCCGCCCCCACCACTGATTATCACTGCACAAGGATAAGTAAAAAAGTATTACTATAAAATCATAGAAACCTTTATTGAACAAAAATTTCAAAACGTGAAGCTGCTGTTTCCTCCATCTAGATCCATACATTTCTGAAGGTGGTGTTTCCATCTCTCTCTACTCCCCGTCTCTCCTTCCCACCACCCCCCAAGTAATTCTGCACACTTCAATTTTCACAATGTCAAAACAGCACTTTTAGAATCTTGGAGGAACTCAACCCATATTACTTTTATTTAAATTTTCCAAGGATGTAATCTTTATTTTTTGGCTTACTTTTAAAATTTTGTTTGGGATTGGGTGAAGGGTTACAGAGCAAATCCGTTTTCCATTCAGCAGTTCATACTCATTTTGTTTCATGTCATTGATTGCAATCCCAACAATGTATCGTCATTCATCGCACTTCTTCCCTGTGTTTCCCATTTCTATGACTTCTTCTGTAGCCCTTCCTGCCTTCTGAACTTTGTCTCTGGGCAAGTGCTACCCTTTTGCTCTCATATGGTTGATTATTCTAGGGAGTATGTTTCCCTTATTGACCTGTATATAGTTTGGGTGAAAACTGAGCCATATGAGGTGAGTTCAGTTTGAGACCTGAGGGTGACTAAGTCACAGACTAGGGGTTCCACCTGTCTCTGTCTGACTGGTAAGCCTGGTGTATTTTATGATTTTGCGGTGTTTTTTTAAACTTATTATTGTGAATTGATTAACGGTTTACAGAGCAGATCATGTTGACATGTGCATACCCTCTAGCCTGTGAATAATTCTCCCTCCCCAACCTGGTAACTATCATAGAATGCTGCTTTTAGCAAAACAACAACAACAACAACAGCAACAACATTTTATTAACTTTTACTACTGTGCCTCATACAATAGTTGTCATTTTGTGATTGACTAAATTTCACTGAGCATAATGTCGTCTACGTTCATCTATGCTGTGGGGTGTTTTGCAGATCCACCGTTATTCTTCAACGTTGCATAGTTAACTCCATTGTGTGACTGTACCAAAGTTTGTTTAACCATTCTTCTGTTGATGGGTATTTAGGCTGTCTCCGTCTTTTTGCACTTGTGAATAGTGTTGCAGTGAACATGGGTGTGCCTATATCTATTCATGTCATAGCTCCTATTTTTTGAGGATTTGTACCAAGTAGAGAGGTTGCTGGGTCATACAGTATTTCTATTTCCAACTTTTTGAGCAAGTGCCACGCCATTTTCCACTGTGGCTGTACCGTTTTACAGTAGCGCTAACAGTGTAGGAGGGTCTCAGGGTCTCCACAGCCTTGCCAGAATTTGCTGTTTTGTTTCTTTTTCGACTGTTGCTCTTCATACTGGAATAAGATGATATGTCATTGTTGTTTTGATGGGCGTCTCTCCAATGCCTAATGATGGTGAGTGTTTCTTCATATGTTCGTTGGCCTCCTGAATGTCTTTGATAAAGTGTCTGTTCATGTCCTGTGCCTATTTTTTAATTGGATTATTTGTCTTCTTGTTGAGGTGTTGAAGTGTTCTATAAATTTTAGAGATTAGTCCTTTGTCTGATATGCCATTTCCAAACATTTTCTCCCAGGCTGTGGGTTCTCTTTTTATACTCTTTTGGTGAAATCCTTTGATGCACATAAGTGTCCACTGTTGAAGAAGTCCCAGTCATCTATTTTGTCTTCTGTTTGATGTTTTCAGTTATGTTTGATAGTGTATTTATGCTACATATAAAAGCCCCTAAGTTTGTTCCTACTTTTTCATTGCTGATCTTTATAGTTTTAGGCTTTACATATAGGTCTTTAATCCATGTTGAATTTATTTTTGAATATGGTTTGGGCTGTGGGTCTTGTTTCATTTTCTGTAAATGGACTACCAGTTTTTCCAGCACTGTTTGTTAAAGAGACCGTCTTTTCCTCATCTAATGCATTTTGGCCCTTGTCGAAGAGCAACTGACTGTAGGTAGATGGATTTACATCTGGGTTCTCAATACTGTTCCATTGATCTATGTGTCTTTTATTGTACCAGTATCAGGCTGTTTTGACTACTGTGATTTTGTAACACATGAAGTTAATAATTTATTAATAGTTAGTAATTTATTTTTCCATCTCTTTAAAGAGTAATGTTGAAACTGGAACGAGATTGCATTATTTCTGTCGATTGCTTTGGATAGTGTTGACATCTTCACAATGTTAAGTCTTCTTATCCACAAACAGGGTATAGTCCTCCATTTCTGCACATCTCCTTTGGTGTCTTGGAGTAGTGTTGTATAGTTTTCTTGGCTAGATTTATTCCTAAATATTTAACCTTTTGGGTGACTTTTGTAAATGGTATTTTTTCTGTGATTTCCTTTTCAGAGCTCTCTTTATCAGTGCAAAGGCATCTAGCTGATTTTTGTGTGTTGCTCTTGTGCCTTGTCATGTTGTCGAGTCTGTCCATGAACACCAATTATTTTTATGCTGAGTCTTTAAGATTTTCTAAGTATTAGAACATATCATCTGCAACTAGAGAGTTTTACTTCTTTGACAATTTGGATGTCTTTAATTGCCATATAATTGCCTTATAGTTCTGGCTATCTATTGTATAGCAGTGGTTATAAAGGGCATTCTTGTCTGTCTCCTCCTCTCACTGTTGAGATGTTGGCTGTTGGTTTTGTATATATGCCCTTCATTATGTTGAGGAATTTCCCATCTATTCCTAATTATTTTTAGCATATTTTATCAGGACTGAGTGTTGGATTTTGTCAAATGTCGTTTCTGCATCTATTGATACGATCATTTGATTTTTTCCCCTTTGTTTTATTTATTTGGTGATTATGTTAAATATTTTTCTAATATTGAACCATCCCTGCATATCTAGTATGAATCACACTTGGTTATGATATATTTTTTGATATGTTGTTAAATTCTATTGACTAAGATTTTGTTGAAATTGTTTTGCATCCATGTTAATGAGGGATTGTTGTTACATGCTGTTGAGTTGGTTCCAATCCATACTGACCCTATGCACAACAAAACGAAACACTGCCCAGTTCTGTGCCAACCTCACAATCATTGTTTATGCTTGAGCCCATTGCTGCTACTACAGTGCCAGTCATCTAGTTTGAGAGTCTTACTGACCCTCCACTTTACCAAGCGTGATGTTCTTCTCCAGGGACTGGCCCTCCCTGATATATGCCCAAAGTCTGAGACACGAAGTCTCCCCATCCTGGCTTCTAAGGAGCATTCTAATTGTATTTCTTCCAACACAGATTTGTTCTTCAGGCAGTCCATGGTACTTTTAATATTCTTCTCCAACACCATAACTCAAATGCATATTCATGAAGGATATTAGTCTATAATTTTCTTTTCTAGTGATGTCTTTGCCTGGTTTTGGAGATCAGAATTTGGCTTGTTTCATAAAATGAATTAGAGAGTTAGTTTCCCACCCTTTTTTATACTTTGGAATAGTTTGAGTAGAATTGGTGTCAGCTCTTGTCAGAATGTTTGCTACAATTCACCAGCAAAGTCATCTGGGTCAGAACTCTTTTAGTTGGGAGTCTTCTATTTAAAGACTTGATCAATTTCTCCTCGTGTTATAGACCTGCTCAAGTGTTCTACTTTAGTCTGTGTTTAGATAGGTTGTGTGTTTCTAGAAAATTGTCCATTTCTCCTCAAATTTCAAGTTTGTTGGAGAGTAATTCTTCATAGTATTCTGTTGTTATTCATTTTATTTCCATTGGTTCTATTGTGACTTCACCCATACCGTTTCCTATTCATGTTGTTTGCATCTATTCCTTTTCTTTTGTTAGATTTTCCAGGGGTTTGTCCATTTTATTAGTCTTTGCAAAGAACCAACTTCTTGTCTTGATTCTTTCTATTGTTTTTCTGTTTTCTATTCCATTTATTTCTTCTTTTGGGATGTTTACATTTATTGCTATAAATTGCCCTCTAAGCACTGCTTTTTCTGTGTCTCGAAGGCTTTGGTATGTTGTGTTTTCATTCTACTGCGTTCTCAAGGAATTTTCTTATTTCATTTTTTATTTTGTCCTGTTACCCAGTAGCTTTTAATCAGGGTGTTATTCAATTTTCATGTATTTGATTTTTCCCCTTGAGTGTTCTGTTGTTATCTAATTTTTTAGTATTGTGATCTGAGAAGGTGCTTTGTAGTATTTTGATGTTTTAAAATATACTGAGGTTTGCTTTGTGGCCTAACATAAGTCTATTCTGGAGAACATTCTGGGTGTACTGGAAAGGTTTGTTTATTGTGCTGTTGTTGGGTTGAGTGCTCTGTATAAATCTGTGAGATCTAGTTGGTTGATTGCGTTGTTTAGTTCTTTTGTGTCTTTGTTGAGTTTCATTTTGGTTCTGTCCTTCATCAAAAGTATATTTAAATCCTCCTAAGTAGTTTGAACCAGAAGGCCAGCAGTTCAGTCTCGTCAGTTGCTCCTCCGAAACCCTACCGACTTGTCGGTACTTAACAACAAAAACAACAACTATTATTGTAGAGTTGTCTATTTCTTTCTTCAGTTCTGTTAGAGTTTGATTTATGTATTTTGAGGCTCTTTCATTGGCGGCATAGATATTTATTATGGTTGCGTCTTCTTGTTCAGTTGTCCCCTTAATCATGATGTAATGTCCTCCTTTGTCTCTTATGCTGATTTCCCCTTAAAGATGATCTTATCAGAAATGAGATTTGTCCTTCCTGCAAGGTTTATGATTGACATTAGCTTGATATATTTTTCCATCCTTTGATTATTAGTTTATTTCTGTGTTTGTGTGTAAGATGTATCTCTTGTAGACAGCGTATTGAAGGATTCTGTTTTCTTATTCAGGCCCTAAGCTGTGGATGGATGAGGGTCGGAGCTGGCCACATATCATGTCCCCAGGGGAGCATGGGAAAAAGAAGGAATCAGACATTTCCTGTCACCTGTGTGAATATGCTCTACCAGACCAAAGCTACTCATCAAAGCTCATGCTGGTTGTGCAGTGTCTGGCCAGTCTCCCTCTCTTGTCCCCAGTCAGCTTCTCTTCCCAGCAAGCACTCAATCCATTTCTCTACCCTTTCCTCTGAAGATCAGGCTTCCAGGATTTTCATCTGTGTGTTGCATTTGTCATAGAGGGTCCATATAGTGTGCCTGCTAAGTCTGCCATCTTGCTGGAATCATTGCTATTCTTTACCATTGCTTAGCTTTCCATTGTGTGTACGGACCATCGTTTGCCTATCCATCCTTACGCTGATGGGCATTTAGGTGGTGTTTCTCTTTTTCTACTGTGACTTGTTGTTGTTGTTGTTAAGTGCCATCGAGTCGGGTCCGACCCATAGCGACCCTGTGACTAGTGCTGTGATAAACATGGGCGTGCCTGGACCTATTTGTGTCAGAGCTCTTATTGCTGTAGGATATAAGGGGTGGTGGTGGTGGTGGTAACAAAGTTCATGGAAAAATTCCTAGCTCATATGGTCTTTCGATTTCCCACTTTTAAAGGAAGTGCTATATGGTTTTATACATTTGGCTGCACCATTTTACAGTCCCACCAGCAATATAATGGTTACCATCTCTCTACACCGTTCTGTTGTTGTGGTTGTTAAGTGCTATCAAGTTGGTTCAGACTCATAGCAACCCTGTATAGGGTTTCCGAGGAGCAGTTGGTGGGTTTGAACTGCTGACCTTCTGGTTAGCAGTCCAGTGCTTATCCTATATTTGAACTTAGCTATTAAGCTTATCCTACTTTTTGAACTTAGCTATTAAGAGTTGGAGTCCTGGTGTGGTTCTGTGGGTTAATGTGCTGGACTGCATAGTCAGTTTGAGCTGCAAGGATGGTGAGTCAAGCTTACCAGCCGCTCCTTCAAAGCCCTATACAGGGTTGCTACAGGTCAGTACGTTGAGGGTGGAACGTACTCGATGGGACTTAACAACAACAACATTGCTGGTAGGGTGTGATGATACTTGACTGTTGCTTTGATTTGCACTTCTTTAATAGGAATCCTGTTGTGCTGATGCAGGATAAGCACTGGCTGCTAGTAGCAAAGTCGGAAGTTCAGACCTACCAACCATTCCTTGGAAACTGTATACAGGGTTGCTATGAGTCAGAACTAATTCAGTGGCAATCAACAACAACAAGGGGAGTTCTGGTGTGGCATTGTAGGATAAGCACTGGACTGCTAACCACAAGATCAGTGTTTCAAACCCACCAGCTTCTTCTCGGAAACCCTGTACAGGGTTGCTATGTGTTGAAACTGACTTGACAGCACTTAAAGAACTGCAATACCAACACTTGGTACAGATTACTAGCAGGTCTTCAGCTCTTTGGTGGCTGCCTGGATGTCTTCTTTGTTGAAGTATTTGCTCATGTCCTCTGTTCGTTTCTAATAGGATTGGTTGCATTTTTGTTGTTGAGGTATTGAAGTTTGCTGTACATTTTAGAGATAAGTCACTTGCCCAATATGTTGTTGTGAAAAAAAAATTTTTTTTTAAACTCTTTTGGGAAAATCTTTTGATGTTCATAAGTATTTAATTTTTATGAAGTGCTAGTTAGCTAGTTTGTCTTATGTTGTTTATGTGTTCTCAGTTATGTTTGATAATGTGTTTTTGCCATGTATTAGCGCCCTTAAGTTGTCCCCATTTAAAAATTGCTTATCTTTATAATTTGAGGTTTTACACATAGGTCTTTGATCCATCTTGAGTTTGGTTTTGGTGTGAGAAATGGGTACTGCTTCATTTTTTGAAATAGATACCCAGTTTTACCAGTACCAAGAACAGTCTCTTTCCCATTTAATGATCTTTGTCAAAAATCGGCTGTACACTTTAGAGAACACAAAAGTTGTTGCAGAGGGGGACAGTTTCCATGTCTGTGGATCAGATGTCAGGTTGAAGGTTTCTCCTGTAGGAACCGATGAACCCAGGGTCAGCAGTCAAGAGTTTTCTGGCTGCAGAATCAAATGAATCCAAGGTCAGCAGTAAGATTACAGGCTGCTGACAATTCCCAGCATTGGCAGGCAATATGGTAGGTCGGCGGCTTGAGTCTAAAGACCAGAAGGTAGTTACTAGCCAGATGCAGAATCTAGGCCTAGAAAAAATCAGGCAGTTTTTCCACAACACCAACGTATATTGGAAACCAGCCACACCCCAAGAAAATTTCCTGTCAGTTCATTGACTTCTCATAGCAGATGTCATCCTGAAGTTGATTTTATTATATTGGCTCTCAACATGCTGAATTATGAAATCTTAATTCCAAACACTGAAAATCCTGGCCTAGCCTAAAACCTTAACTGTCAGAGGTAGTATTTGCACAAATTAAGTCTTCATGTCTATGAGCATGGTTCATTTATCCATTTGTATAGGTCTCTTTTGGTTTCTTGTAGTAGTGTTTTGTAGTTTTCCTTGTATAGGTCTTTTGTTTATCTTATCTTGCTCAGTTTGTTCCTAAGTATTTAATCTTTTAGGTGCCTATTGTAAATGATATTGTTTTCTTGGTTTCTTTTTCAGAGTTTTTTTTTCTTTTTTAGTGTTAAAGAATACAATTGATTTTTGTATGTTAACCTTATACTCTACCACTTTGAAGAATCTTTCACTTGGTTCCAGTAATCTTCTTGCTGAGTCTTTGGGATTTTCTGTGTTTAAGATCATAGCATCTGCAAATAGAATTTTATTTCTTCTTTGCCAATTTGGATGCATTTTATTTCCCTTTCTTGCCTTATAGGTCTGGCCGAGACTTTATCCTGGTATGGCACTGCAGGATAATGCACTGGACCGCAAGTTCAGTTTGAACCACAATATCAATAGTTCAAACCCACCAGCTGCTCATTGGAAACCATAGACAAGGTCGTTGTGAGTCAGAACTGAATAGACAGTACTTAACTACAACAGGACTTCAAGAATAGTATTAAATTGGTGTACTGATACAGGGCATCCTTGTTTGCTTTCCATTTGCAAAAAGAATGCTTTCAGTCTTTCTCCATTGAGGGTAATGTCGGCAGTTGGTTTTGGATTCCTCGTGCGATGCTATAGGGTAAACATTGGACTACAAACCAAAAGGTCAGTGGTTCAAACCCACCAGCTGCTCCTTAGAAACCCTGGAAGGGTCGCTATGAATTGGAATCAAATCCATAGTGCTTAACAATAACAACAATATGCCACTAATTATGTTGAGGAATTTCCCTTCTATTCCTATTTTGCTGACTGTCTTTCTCAGAAATTTTTGTTGAATTTTGTCAGAAGCCTGTTCTGCCCTGACTGAAATAGCCTTGTGGTTCTTTTCTTTTGTTTTACATACATGGCAGTTTATGTTGATGGTTTTTCTAATGTTGAACTATCCTTGAATCCCTGGCATGAATCCCATTTGTGTCTTTGTTCTGATACATTCGTGGATTTTACAGGTGAGGATTTTGTTGAGAATATTTGCAGCTATGTTCATGAGGGATGTGTCTAGATGTTCCTCTTTTAGTGATGTCTTTTCCTGGTTTTTGTATTAGAATTATGCTTGCTTAACAAAATGAATGTGGGAGTAATCCATCTTTTTCTATATTTTCCATATTATGGAATAGTTTGCATAGAACTGGTATCAGTTTCTTTGACTGGTAGGATTTGCGAGTGAAGGCTAGGACTGTTTTTTTATTGGGAGTTTTTTTTAATGATCTGTTAAATTACTTCTTTGCAGGGATCCATTTAATTAATTAATTTATATTTAAACTCATGTTGTGTTAGTTTAGGTAGGTATGTGCTTCTAGAAGTTTGCTAATTTGTTCTAGGTTTTTGTTGGAACACAGTTCTTCATAGTATTCTGTTTTGTTTTTTAATGTTTTGTTGTAAATTATGTGATAGTTTACATGGGAGAACATTAGTTTTACATTCATTCTATACTATATCTTTTCATTGCCATGGTTACAATCCCCTCCATGCATCATCAACCAACCACAGGGTATACCCTGCAAGCCTGCCCTC
>NW_006408716.1:5260822-5262743 GCF_000296735.1 Chrysochloris asiatica | reverse complement strand
TAACAACAACTATTATTGTGGTGGTGGTGTGCTGTGGAGTCAGTTCTGACTCATAGTGACCTTGAATAGGGTTCCCAAGGCTGTAAATCTTTACAGGAGCAGAAAGCCTCATCTTTCTCCTGTGGAATGACTAGTAGTTTCAAACTGCTGACCTTGAGGCTAGCATCCTGACTCGTAACCACTTCTCAACCAGAGAGTTATCAATTTGTCTCTTCATTTCGATTAGAGTTTTATTTATGTAATTTGAGAGTCTTTTCACTGTGTGCTTAACTGTTCATTATGTCTATGTAGTCTTGTTCAATTGACTGTTTAATTATTATATATTATCCATCCTTGTCTCTAATGCTAGTGTTTGTCTTAAAATCTATTTCATCAGAAATTAATATTGTCAGTCTTGTTCTTTTTTGTTTACCATTAGCTTGATGTACTTTTTTACATTCTTTGATTTTTGGTCTATTTTTGCCCTTGTATGTAAAGTGTGTCTCTTATAGATAGCATATTGATGATTCGTATGTTCTTATCCAGTCTGCTACTCTCTGTCTCTGGACTGGTACAGTTAATCCATTTGCATTCAGTGTAATTATTAATTGGTATTAATTTAGTACTATCATTTTACTGTTTTTCTTTCTTTTTGGTGTGCGTGTGTGTGGTACTGTTGGTTTCTTGGTTCCACATAATTTTTTTGTGCTGAGTTCATTTTGCTTGCAGGTCTTCTGATCACTTCTTTAATTGCTGTTGTTTAATGTTTACTAAATCTTTATGATGCTATGTAAATTATTCCTCTTGATAGTGATCCACATAATTCTTAGGCTTTCTGCGCCTTTTTTTCTGTTCTTCTCTGTGATTGTTTCTCTAGCAGATTAGTATTGAATGATTTGTATTCAATCTCATCAATTTTGTCTTCCATTAATTCATTTCTATTCCTTTGCCCTTTTAATGCATTATCCTATACCTGAAGCTTTAGTTTTAATACTCTGGATATTTATTCACTGTGTTTTTCTATGGTCTCTAATTTTTCATTGATTTAGTCCTTGTAGTGGTTTTCTGAATTCTTCTAGAGTATTGTCTGTGCTTTACTTAGTATTGAGTGCAGTTTTCTTGATCTTTCTTTAAGCCCATTGAATTCACCTAACTATCATCCGTTTGAATTCCTTATCAGGTGTTTCCAGTACCATATGTTCCTTAGAAAGGTTTTCTGATTCTGTATTTTGGTCACTTGTTGGAGCCACTTCATGTGATGTTGTTGTTTGTCTCTTGAAACAGTTTGGTGTTGTTGCATTTGTATTTAACTGTTGATTGTATTTTGCTATGGTGTGTTAGAGGATAGACCTATGTATGCTGTTCTGTGTTGTTTATGTAGCACAGCTGAGGGTGCCTGTTGCTGATTAGGAGGCACAGTATCAGATGATGGTTCTTGCCTATTGAATGGGGTTGGAGTAGTGTGAGTGTGCATGGTCTACATGGGCATGGTTGCTCTCTCCCACTGGGAGAAAAAAGGAAAAACAAATAGAGAGAGAAAACCAATCAACCAACCAACTAACAAAAGCAAAATGGGAAAGAATTCCAGCAAAAAGAAATACAAAAAATAAGAAAACAAACCACAACAAGAAGAAATATTAAAATAGTAAATAACAATAGATAAAAAGGAAAGTTAGAAAAACAACAAGTGAAGAAAAGGAAAAACACAAAAAAGAACAGTGAAACAGGTGCGGGGAAAAAAGAAGAGTGTTGTAAAACAAAAGAACTAAGAAATTAGGTGGAAAAAGTGAAGGGATAACAGAAAAGAGATACAGAAGAAAAGGGAAAAAAAGAGAAAATGTGTAAGAAAGATAAAAATAAAAGAACGATGAGAATTGGGCAGAGTTAGGGTACCAGGATAGTGCTCTTGCCTGCTTAGAGGATTGCTAGCGTCTGGCTGCCC
>NW_006408716.1:5251356-5260424 GCF_000296735.1 Chrysochloris asiatica | reverse complement strand
ATTCTGCTGGACTGAGAAGGTGAAGAGTGTTTGCCCCCAAACTTGGGGCTGCCATGTAGCTGGGGCTCAATCTACAAGGGCATACCTTTAACCTCAGGTGGAGCAGGGGTTGTCTGGGGGTGAGGGTGGGGGTGTCACTGGCTGCCAGGTGAGTCATGGTGGGGGCTTGTCTCACTTTTCTGGTTATCAGCTTCTGGTATGGCTGCTTGTGGGGTTCTGGGCTGCTTTGAGAAGTTAACACTGGCATCTGAAGCCTCACTCACCTCTTTGGCTCAGCTTCTTCTCCTGTTTGATATTCAGTCCACCTCTCTGTCCTTTCCTGGTAAACTCAGCATTCCGGGATTATCCCCACCCACATATCTGTCTTTGTTGTAGAGGAGCTGGGTAGCCAGTCTCCCTTGTCCGCTATATTGCCAGAAGTCTCCCAAGGATGTCTTGTGTGCTTTAAATGTTGAGTTTGGGGAATAAAAAGAAGCCTAAAGGGGCCAACACAGGGCTGTAGGGTGAATGGGGGTAATGTTTTCCCAAGGAAATTCGTACAGCATAGCCCTTACTACCCTCCAAGAATGAGCAGGCACATTGTTATGATGGAAGCAATTTCCTCCAGGAAACTCTCCTGACCTTTTTCTCATCAATGCAGTTTTGTGCCCCTTGGAAAATATCTATCAAGATTAACCCTTTGGAGTCCTTCAAAGCAGTCACCATAACCACTGAGTTGATTTCTCTGCCTTTAACTGGTCCAGATCCCTTTGCAAACAACTGTTTTGATTGGACCTAGCCCTCTGGATTTTATTGGAGTATCAAAGATTCATCTCTGGTTATGATTTGTTCAGTCTTGCTTAAAAGACTGAAGTAAAAATCAGCTTTTTGTGCCAACGGATCCACATGCAATACTTTGGACACCCATCAAGCGCGGGAAGGTTACTGAGGCCAAGATAGTCACTTAAAATTGAAAATGCTGAACAGTGTGAGGTCCCAACTTCAGTAGCTACCCATCCATGGCAAGTCTACAGTCTTATTCTATCATTGTTTGGAATTTAGCTACAGTTTCTTCATTTGTTGATAATCGCGGTCTTCCGTCTCTTGAATCATTTTCAAGATCTTCCTTTAATGCTAGATTTATCTGAAAACTGTGGCTTTATGTGGGGCCGCATTCCCATAAACTTGTTGGAAAGCTTCAATGATTTGGATAGTTATCTACTTAAATTTTGTTAAAAATTTTACATTAGCTTTGATCTCAAAATTATTTTTTTCCATGGCATTAAAAGTATCCCCCCCCCTTTTTTTTTTGAAGGCACCCTAATGAAACCAAGACTAGAGAATTACTGAGAAAACTTGTCTGCCATCATCCACTGATTGCAGAGATATGTTTAAACATGCTTGATACTCTGTATTTTTACTTAAAATAACCCCATGTATGTATGAACTGGAACTCTAGGAGCCTTACTTTTGAACTTACCCTTGTAGATGATACCTTCTCTAACCAGACACTGCCCTTAGCATTGAAGTTCTGGACCTGTGGCCAGCAAACATGTACTGTCATTGGGGAAGGAAATCAGGACCCATATGTAAATGCTGTTGAAGAACTCAAGTCGTCTGGCTCATGAGAATATGCAAAGGCTCTTGAGTGAGCAGAGGCCATTGGAGTGGGTCTTGCAAGGTGGACAGGACTAAGGTGGGTGGGGAGGAAGGCTGAGGCTCAGCAGTAGTGGGCAGTGCAGATATGCCTCGGAATGGTGGGAGCCAGGGTGGTAGAGATTGGTGGCAGGTGGTGGGAGAGAGCTGAAAGCCTTCAGGGCTCAGAGTTGAATGACAGTCTCATGAGTTTGGATTTTGTTCTTTGGGCAGTGTGGAGCCTTTGAAGGTGTTGAAGCAGAAGCAGGACCTGACCGGGACTGAGCCCAGGGAGAGGAATTGATCAGCAGTGCTGGACAGACTAGCGTGGAGGGAATCCAGTGAGGGTTGGCCAGGCAGGTCTGCTCCGCAGTCTCATCCTAGAGATGAAGATGGTTCCCTGAGCCCATGAGTGGAACCATGTTACTTGCCAGTGACACAAAGCCTGCCGAATGGTGGGTGGTCCCTTTTCTACCCTCACTTTCTGCTCTTATGTGTTCATCCTAGCAATTTCCCACCTCTGGTCTCCATGTTATCCCCAGCCTGAGTATATGATAGTTCAGTGAAGCAGGGAATCAGGATAGGTAGATTGCGGGGAGGTGCTTTAAGTTCAGATGTTGCCTCTTGTTGGCTTTGGCATGTTGGGCATGTCACCTACTTACTCTACACCTTGGTTTCCCATTTGTAAAACAATGATGGCTGTCATTACCCTGTAGGGCTGGGATGAGAATGGCATGAACCAGCTCACGCAGAGTACTTCGATCAATAGTGAACCGTCCCTATAGTTCTGGCAGTGAGTTAGCAATGACCTTCTTTCTTGCATCTGTTGAATACCCTAGATAATGAGCTCTGTCAGGGCAGCTCTCGTGGCTCTTTTGGTCTCTCATAGGCCCCCAAGAATGGGGCCTGCAGATATAGCATCTCCATCCCTGTGCTGAACAAGCAACCGCAGTGTGCTTCCTTAGCAACTCGAGTCTGTCTTACTGTCAAGATGCAGGGGTTGGTTGCTTAAGGCGCCTTAGGGAGACAAAGGGAACACAAGAACAATTGTTCCTCAGGGAGGTTGGTGTTCTTGGAGCTTTACCAAACAGCCCTAGGCCAGCTGGAATTTGACAAGCCTCAGGAGAGGTCCAGCCCTTAACTGTCCTCTGGTGTCAGCAGCCTGTGTATAATAGATGATCCTAGTGGCGGTGTCCCCTTGCCCCTGATGTACCACAGACCAATGATAGAGAGCAGCAGTCAAGGGATCACTTCCCTCCTGGCGATGCCACATCCTGGCTCTCTGATGCTTGATGCAGTTATTGGTGGACAGGTACCAAAGTGCAAGACTGGAGGAGCTTGTTTTCACTTCATGGCAATTGGTCGTGGACCAGACATCCAGGCCACCCTACCTGGGGCTCAGCATCCCGGGGAGCCCAGCTGAAGGGTGCAGATCTAGGATTCCCCAGGGAATGTGGGATGGGACCATATAAAGCTTGATGAATCAGCTCCTTGCAGAGGTGGTGGGTCTTGTAAGCTGCAAGGTTGGCCATTGCGCTGAGCTGTGGGCACTTTTCCCAATTTTGTTACATTATTTATAAAGTTATATACAATTCTTTAATGCACCTTTGACAAGCCCACTGAATATTCTCTTGGGGAGCTGAAACTCGGCACACTCACAGTAGCCTGGCCAGTGGAAAGTCTGAGGTGCTGCCCTTCTCGGCTTACTGACACCATCTTCCATTGCCAGTACAGGTCCTCCCCAAATGCTCTTCTGGGAAGGCCTGTTCCTGAGAATCAGGCAATTGGAGTGTAATTAAGTTGGCTGCTCCCAAGGCAGTCGAGGGGAATGCTAAGGGAATGCTTGCAAAGTTATCTCAGCCATGCCTTTGCCTCTGGCCAGGACTGTCCTGATTACCTGGAAGGGGCAAACCCTCTCTGTTGCCTCCCTGGTATGGAGTCATTGTTGGCTTGAAGGGAGTCTTGGCCATTGGAGAAAATTTCCACTGGCCTTTGAACCTTCTTCATGTGGTATGCCTGTTGGGATAATCCATCCATCCACTCATCCATCCATCCCAATCCATCCACTCATCCATCCATCCCTATCCATCTACTCATCCATCCATCCATCCACCCATCCATCCACCCATCCATCTTTTTATGGATGCATTTACTCATTAATTCTTCCAGCTCTCTATTTGTTGATGCATTCATTCCTTCATCTATCATGCTTTATTCGTGTATCTATTCATGCATGCATGTATTCATTCACTCATTTATCCATCAACATTTATGAGACTCTTCCATGAGCCAGACCATGCATGATAGTGGAGTAGTGGATGAGTCTCTTGTGGGGAGACAGACAAATAAGCACATATGCATGAAAGAACCTGGAGGCCAGTGACTAAGGTAGCAGTCCAAAGGCTTTCTCAATGAATGCATGCCTGAGCTGGGTCTGAAATGAAAGGACGCATTAACTTGGTGAAGTGATGGTTGTTGTTGTTGTTAGGCGCCATGGAGTCAGTACCAATTCATACCAACCGTACACTCAGCAGAAGGAAACATGGCCCGATCCTGGGCCAACTTCACTACTGTTGCCACACTTGAGGCCATTGATGTTGCCACTTGGCCAATCCATCTCACTGGGGTTGGGAGGAAGGAATTCCGTCATAGGAGACTGAGTCGGACTGGTGGGGCTAAGTGGAGCAGAACCTTGGGGGCAGGCAGGAACCAATGCAAGGAAGGTGGAGACTGGGACTGTTCCTTTGAGGCCAGGGAGGGGGACGGCTAGGTAGGTGTGTCTGATGTCAGGGGTAGAAGGTGAGGGGGCTGAGAGGCCAGTGTGGTCCTGGGGAAGCTCTCACAACTCCTCAGAGGTCCTTGAAGGTGGACCTAGAGTTGGCTTGATAGTGACCGTGAGGCTTTCTTGGCTTGTGTGTGACCAACTAGACCCTTCTAGACCTCCTAGAACCAACCTGAGTCCATAAGACCTGCTGTCTGAAGGGGATACCCTGAGAAACTCTTTACCCTAAGCCTCCTAAGAAATAAGGAAGGACCGTGTTATGAATTGAATCATGTCCATCAAAAACCCATGTTGAATCCCAGCCCCTGTGCCGTGAATGTGACCTTGTTTGGGAATCAATTATTTGAAGATGTTATCTGTTAACATGGAATCTCCTGGCGCTACCAGAAGCTAAGAGAGAGGACTGAAACAGATTTTTCCTCAAAGCTTGGGAAGGAATCAACACAGTTGAGAGTCTGACATTGGATTCCTAGCCTTTAGAATCATGAGGCAATATATTTCTGTTCTTATAAGCCCTAGGATTTATAAGCGCTAGGACTTTTAAGACGATCTTAGTGGAACTTGCTCCTGGAGAGAGATGCAGCCAGATGGTGGTTGTTCAGGCGTCTTGACTATTAGCTGGGGAGGGCATCTAGGGATAGGAGAGCTTTCTTTCTTTCTTTGTGCCCTTGTGGGGTAATTACTATTTGCAGGCCGCAGCGCCCTGCTGCTCTTAGCTCCTGCTGCAGAAATGAGCAAGTGGTAAGGAAGCCATCACCTTCTGCCCTGAGGAAGGGTAGGGCAGGTAAGGCTCTCCCTTTCCCCCACCCCCTTTGTACGTTCTCTGCACACTCGCTATGTTGGAGTCCGAGAGCTGATTGACTATACTCTTGCTTCTTCAATCCTAACAATAATAGGAAGGTGTTGTTATTGTTAAGTGTTGTTGAGTCTTTTCCGACTCAGCAACCCTGTGTAGAGTTTCCGAGGAGCAGCTGGTGAGTTTAAACAGCCAACCTTGTGGTTCAAACCGACCTTGCAGTTCACAGCTTTATCCCACAGCACCACACAGGGAGGTAGGGATTATTACTATGGACTCCTGATGTGATGCTGTAGGATAAGCACTGGACTGCTCACCACAAGATCAGTGGCTCAAACTCAGTAGCTGCTCCTTGGAAATACTGTGTAGGGTCTCTATGAGTCTGAACCAACTCCACGGCACTTAACAAAAACAGGGATTATATAGCCAATTTTACAGCCAGGAACCAAATGCAAGGAGAGGTTTTGATTGGTTACGTGGCCAGCCCTGCAAGTAGAGATTTCTTTCAAAGTTGACAATTCTGAAGCTTAAGGTTATTTATTTATTTTGTTTATTTACATGGATATTTCTGTCATTGTTTTAACTATTCCAGGTAGCATCCTTCTTCCCACTTTGGGACCCGGACTGTGGGTGACCACACGGTGGTACCTCAGTTCTGGGAGAAGCCTTTCATTGTTGTAGATGTCCAGGAGTTGATTCTGACTTATACAACACTACGCACAACAGAACAAAACACTGCCGGCTTCTAAGCCATCCTCACAATTGTTATGTTTGAGCCCATTGATGCTGCCACTTTGCCAGTCCATCTTGCTGGGGGTCTTCCTCTTTTTGTCTGACCCTCCTCCTTAGCAAACATGTTATCCTTCTCCTGCGACTGCTCCCTCCTGAAAACATGTCTAAACTATGAGAGATAAAGTGCCATCATCCAAGCTTCTAAGGAGCGCTCTAGTTTCTTTCAAGACACATTGTTTGTTCTTCTGGAAGCTCATGGTATTTTCAATATTCTTCACCAACACCATAATTCAAATGCATCGATTCTTCTACCATCTTCCTTATTGCCTGTCCAGCTCTCACATGCATATGAGGTCATTGAAAATACCATGGCTTGGGTCAGGCTCACCTTGATCCTCAAAGTGACATTTTTTCTCGTTAACACTTTAAAAAAATATCTTTTGCAGCAGATTTGTCCAGTGCAACATGCAATTTTTTCCAATCTTGGCTGCTGTTTCCATGAGCATTGATTGTGGATCCAAGGAAAACAAAGTCTTTGACCATTTCAGTCTTGTCTCCATTTATCATGATATTACTAGTTAGCCCTGTTTCTACAGGCAGTACCCTATCCACTTTGGGACCCACTCAGACTGTGGGTGACACCAAGGCTGGGGCCTCATTGTTTTGACAGCTCCCAGCCTGCTGGAATGGATGAGTAACTTACTGCTGGGAGAGGCCTTTCATTCTTTCATTACATAATGCCATTGACAAAGCTATTCTGTGCCTTGATTCTAGTTTGCAAAGAAGATTCTAGTTTGCAAAGAAGAGTGTTTGAAAAGGAGTATTTTTTTTTTTTTTTTAAACAACAGAAATGTATTTTTTCAGTTTGTTCTTGTTGTTAGGTACCATCGCGGTGCTACTGACTCATAGTGACCTTATGCACAACAGAACGGAACACTGCCCGATACTGGGCCAACCTCACAATCGTGGCTGCATTTGACACCATCGATACGATACGTTTGAGTTCATTTCTCAGATAGTTGTTGTGTGTTGTTGTTGTGTTGTTGTTGTTGTTGTGACCCATAGTGACCATATGTAGGGTTTCTGAGGAGCAGCTGGTGAGCTTGAACTGCCAACGTTGTGGATCAAACCAACTTTGCAGTCCAGGGCATTAACCCACAGCGCCACACCAAGACTCAGTTTGTTGTTGTTGTTAAGTGCCATCAAGTTGGTTCCGACCCATAGCGACCCTGAACAGGGTTTTCGAGGCTGTAAATCTTTACGGGAGCAGAAAGACTCCTCTTTCTCCTGCGGAGCAGCTGGTAGTTTCGAATTGCTGACCTTGTGGTTTGCAGCCCGATTCGTAACCACTACGCTACCAGAGCTCCTTTTAGGAGGTTAGAAATCTGCCTCAGAGCACCAGCTCACTTGCTATTGGCTCTGGGCTATGGCATTTATCATCAATGTTCCCCTGGGTCTAGGGTTTCCACAGTGAAGAAACCCTGGGTCCAAAGGACAAGCTCTGTTCCCAGCTCTCCTTTCTTGGTGGTAGTACGTCCCTTTGGCTCTTTTCCCTTGTGTAATCCCCTTTCTTCTTTTTAAAGAATTAGGGGAAGGTTTACAGAGCTAATCAGTTTTCCATTCACCGATTCGTGTGGTTTTGTTTTATGTCATTGGTTGCAATTCCCACAATGTAGACTCACTCATCCCACTTTGTCTTTGTGTGTCCCTTTCCTATTGCTCCTCCTTTTTATTTTTTAAATAACCCTTTTGAACTTGGGCAAATGTTTCCCTTTTAATTTCAAAGGGTTGATTATTCTATGGAGTCCGTATCTCCATAGTACTGCTGTTCTCCTGGTAGACCTGTCTGTTGTTTGAATTTGAGCCATGAGGGTGAGTTCATTTCCAGACCTGACACATGGCTCAGGGCCATAGCCCTGGCTTCCACCAGTCCCCAGCCAACCAGTCAGCCTGCTCTTTTTATTTTTAAATACTTTTGATTTTTTTTCATTGGAAAGAAATTTAATAATTCTGTAAGTTGTGGTAGTGTAGTGCTTACGAATCAGGCTGCTAACCTCATGGTTGGCATTTTGAAACTACTAGCTATTCTGCAAGAGATAGATGAGGTGTTCTGCTCCCGTAAAGATTTACAGCCTCAGAAACCCTGTGCAGGGTCTCTATGAGTCGGAAAGGACTCCATGGTACTTAACAACAACTACTACAACAACAAAAGAAGTTCTGCAGCAAATGGGAAGCAGTTTGAGGGATGGGACGTTCCCTCTATTCCCAGCCCTAGGCCTGATGAGTCATTTCTCAGGCTCTAGAAATGGGAGGGTGCTGGGGGTGGGGGCACCTTGAGGGCCCAGGTCCTGCTGTTTTGCTCAGAAGAGGAGCTGCAGGTCTGTGTAGGATGGATGCCAGGCCAACACTGATTGCCTTGGGCCTTAGACAAGGCCTCTCAGCTTCCCAGTCCGGCCAGGTCCCTGAGACAGACTCTTAGTTCCTCATCTCTACAGATTTGCTTGTCATACTGGTCAGAACCATATTTAGGACCTGCTGGGAAGACCTGAGGACAGGGGGCACAGCTGCCGGCAAGTGGACTGAACGTCTTCAGAAGAGCCTAGTATTTGGCCCGAGTCGAACTTTCCAGACTCTGCCTTGGATTGTGTGTTGTGCCAGCCCCCTGGGAGGGCTCTCCCTGGTGGGTGCTGGGCATTCAGAGCTGCTATCTCATCTCTCCAGTGCAGAACTTGGTATCCTCTGAGGCCCATTGGGACCCTGCCCGTGTTGGTCTTGCTCTGGTGTCTATCTAGTCCCTTGGCTCTGAATATCCTTAATCACTTTCCCTTCTTGTCCTTGAGATCTAGCTCCTGACTCTCCTTTCGTAATTCCTTCACATTGCAGAGACTCTGAGGGGGCAAGTTGACCAATCATGGCTCCCCCATAGGAAAGTCCTAGGGCCTCTCTTCCTAGTCTTTTGCCCTTGGAGACAATGCTCAGTTAGTCTTTTCTTTTTGGGGGGACTGGTTGGGTCTCATTTTGGTGATTAAGAGTTCATCCATCCATCCATCCACCCACCTACACACCTGTTCTTCCATCTAGTTATCCGTCCATCCACTCACCTGCCCATTGGTCCACATAGCCATCCATCCATGCATCCATCCA
>NW_006408716.1:5234967-5250946 GCF_000296735.1 Chrysochloris asiatica | reverse complement strand
CATCCATCCATCCATGCATCCATCCATCCATGCATCCATCCATCCATCCATCCATCCATCCATCCACCTTCCTATACACTCACCTACCCATGCATCCAACCTCCCATCCATTTACCTGTCAATCTAGTCATCTACTAACAAATATTTATCGATACTTACAGTGTTCCAGACATGGTTTCAGGGACCAGACACACAAATCTAGATGAGTCTGATCTCCAGTTGGAGAGATGAACCCCGTATTCATCTATACAATGAGGATTTTTTAAAAACTTTTTATTGTGGATTGAGTGAAAGTTTACAGGGCAGATCATCAGTTTTACATTCAACAAATCATGCACTCTGTTTCATTACAATGATTATAATCCCCACCATGTACCTGTACAATGAGGATACTGATGACTATTTGTCCGTTGGGGCTGCTATGAGACCTTTATTAAGTGATTCTAGGATGCCATAGGGCTTGGCAAGCTGCCCAAGGGCTCTGAGCCGGATGGTCCATCATTATTGAAGCTACGGTGTGCTGGGATGGTTAGACCAGGTGAGAACCAGGAGTGGCTGGGGAAGACTCTGTGTGGGGCATGGCCTTGGAGAGGCTGGCCAAAGTGAGGACACCAAGCCTGGAATAAGCTTTCAGGTTGTGTCTACCTCTTGGTAGACAGAGATAAGGACAGGCAGTTGTTCTTACATAAGGTGCGTGGGAATGGGACATGTATCCTGAGCAGGATCCTGGGAGGATGGCAGGATCTTGGTGTTGGGGTCATGGGCTGGACGTGTGAGGGAAGCTGGATTCACAGGGAGATGGTGGTGAGGGGTCCTCTATGGCTCTGCTCTGTGTTCAGACTCACAGACCTGGTGCTCAGGGGTGACTGAGCTAGCTGCGGTTATTGTAGGGAACTCTTCTGCTTGTGTCCTTTAGGTTAGTCAGAGACAAGCCCCAGGTCAGCTTCCCTCAGGTACCAGAGAGCATGGGAGAGCAGTGGAGAGGAGTCCACGCCAGCTCCTTAGGTAGCCTAGCTGGGCCATGGCTTCAGAGGGTCCTTCAGCTTTTACCTTGGTGGCCCTTTGGGCACATAATGCAGGGGTGGTCAGAGGGTGGAAGGAAATGGCAGGGGCAGTGAGAAGAGGCAGAACATTCTTAGCTCTCAGGCCAGCCCTATGCCAAAGCTAGAAAGACCCTGTGTGGGAGGGTCTAGGCAGGCCCTGGTGACCCTAGCTTACAGTGAGTTCAGCTTACAATGCCATTGTCCTAATGATCCATGTGTTCCCTTTGCTGTGAGGGACAAGAGCTGGGAAGGATCCCAGAGCCCCTGTGCCATCTCTGTGAGCAGATGCTGGTACCTGGTCCTCCCCGCTCACAATGTATTCCAGGGGATGAAAGGGGCTTGCCTGGTCAGTAAGTCTGAAATCCTAAAGTTAGGATGGGAGCCTTGGTGTAGGGGCTGCCTTGCTTAGCGTCAGCCTTCCCATTCCCTGATGTCTGCTGTGTGGTTTTAGGGGTACCCACTGCAAACCTGGCGTCCTTGTATGGCGCTCTGGTTTAATGCATTGGACTGCAAAGCCATTTGAACTGCAAGGTCAGCGGTTCAAGCTCACCATCTGCTCCTTAGAAACCCTATACAGGGTCACTATGGGTTGGAACAGACTTGACGGCACTTAACAACAACAACAACAAATGCAAGCCTGTTGTGGAGCAGGGACATGAGCAGACTCTTGTGGGAAAGGATGAGCAGGACAGTCCTCAAGCCGGTGGGCATGTGAGTGCTTGCCAATATGGCTTGAGGGATAGACGCCCCCAAAGGTGTTCACTCACCACTCCCCCTCCCAATGGCCACTGGCTGGGACAGCACCCTCACAGATGGTTCCTTTGGGTTTTGAGACCTAGTCTACTTTGCAGAGACCACCAGAGAGGAAGGCGCAAAAGACCTGTGACTGTTAGCTATGAATAATAACAGTTCAGCTAATGCTAATACTAGTTAGGAGGATAATAACAGTAAGCCTTTGCAGGCTGTAACCACTCTGGGGGAAGGTTGCCAAAGAGGAGGATGTCCCTTACCTGGCTCTGTGGGGAGGGCTTTCTAGTGGGAGGGCACTGACTGGAAGACCCCCCGAACACTACAGGACACTGGACTTCTAGGCCCAGCCCCTTGCCCTGAGGGGTTTCTGTGTCAATCTGAGATGGGTGGTTGGGTGACATCTTCTGCTCCCTTCCCCTGGGTTGAGTCAGCTCTGAGAACTGGGAGAGAAATTTCCAGGTATTGGAGCTGGACATAGGCCAGTGAGCCTGCAAACAGTCACCACCCCGTAGCCAAGGGCCCTATGCCTTGAATTCGGGATCCCCGGCTCTCGCCTTGGGAGGAAAATGGGAAATATGAAAACACTGAATCACTGAGACAGGGGTCTAATTACCCTGGGGAACATCAAGGCTCCAATTTTGGGCCCGGGTGCTTCCTTTAATTTGGGGTGTTTAAATATTTACCTGAAATGGAAGAGAAAAGAATCTTTTGGGCTGCAAGGCTATTCTGGCAGCAATGTGCTGAGAAATTCATTAAACCACAGTTAATTAGGGGATGAAAGATACATATATAGCTCATTAGTTCAACCCACATAATTTACATCTCTGAGGATACTCAAGCACTGGCTTCGCTCAGTCTCTCATAAATGGTGTGTGGAAAGGCAGCCTCGTACTCTGGCTGCTTTTCTGGGTCTGTGGGCTGCACTGCAGGTCATCTGTCTGTCCGTCTGAGAGAGGGCGGAGGGGTCCAGAGGGCCCCTGTTTATAGCTGGTGCCTCCATGGGACTGTGTTGCTGCTGTCGGGTGTGATTAACGAGGCTGCTGGTGACCCCTGGCAGCTTCACTACTTAGCATAATGGGGCTGAGTCTGAGCAGGTTTTAAGCCACACTGAATCCAGTACATGGATTGGGAACATTATCCCTGATTTAATCTGTATCAGTCCAAGAAGTCAGGGCTGGGGCACTAAAGCCACGTGCCTTTTTCCAGACTATAATTCTTTTGGTATCTGCCAGGGTCTCTGAGGTGCCTGGGGCTAGGGCCAGCCTGGGCCCTGTGAGCCTGGACCAGTGTTGGGTACCAGTTGTACCTGCTTATCACTCAGTCCTCCCTCTGTTGCTATTGTTATTGTCCAGTGCCGTCAAGTTGGTTCTGACCCTGTATAGGGTTCCAAAGAGTGACTGGTGGGTTTGAACTGCCAATCTTGTGGTTCTCAGCTTCCTATCTATCCTACAGCGCTGCACCAAACAATCCTCCCTTCCTTCTGGAGCTATTGCTGGGTCCCTGACATTGCTGAGGGCTCCTGGGTAGTTGGCACTGCCTGTTGCCACAACTCTGCCTTAAAGTGAAGAGGTCAGAGAGGAAGACAGGAGTCACGTGGGCACATGTGTGTGTGAGGACAGTGGTGAGGGTTGGATTAAATGTCTTAAAGATTGACATCTCTATGCGTCTTTCTGTTTGTCTTACTGTTGTGTCCTGTGCATTGCTGGGATGCTGGAAGCTATACCACTGGGGTTTCAAATACAAGCAGGGTCTCTCCTGGTAGATCGGTTTCAGCAGAGCTTCCAGACTCACAAAAGACTAGGAAGAAGGAAAAGCCAGTCTACTTCTGAGGGATTGGCCCCTGTAAACCTTATGAATAGTAGTGGAACATTATCTGAAAATAGTGTTGGAAAATGAGCCCCTCAGACTGGAAGGCACTCAGAGTATATGACTGACTGACTTATCTGTAGCCTCAAAGTAAGTCCATCAATGACGTGGATGAAGCAAAGCTTTTGGGACCTTCGTTTGCTGATGAGGACTGACTGAAAAGCAGAAGAACACGCAGTGTTCAAGGAAGATGAGTTAATACAATTATTATTCCAATGTATGCACTAACCACTAAAACCAAGTACATTTCTACCAACATGTTCAGTATGAAATTGATCAAATATGCAGTCAAAATGCATTGATAACTACTGGTGATTGACGTGTGAAATTTGGCAACAAAGAGGTGGGATTGGTAGTTAGAAAATTTTGCCTTGGTGACAGAAATTATGCTGGAGATTGCAAGATAGAATTTTGTAAGATCATAGACTAATTCAGTACAAATACCTTTTCCAACAACGTGAACGGTGACTATACATGTGGACCTCACCAGAAGGAATACACAGGAATCAAATCGACTACATCTATAGGAAAAAACAACTGAGAAATTCGTATCATCAGTCAAAACAAGACCAGGGTTGCTAACTGTGGAAGAAATCATCCATTGCTTTATATGCAAGTTCATACTAAATCTGAAGAAACTCCAAACTAGTATATGACAGCCAAAACACAGCCATGAATATATCTCACCTGAATTTAGAAGTCATCTCAGTAATAACAGATTTACTTCATTGGACACCAGTGCCAGAAGACCAGAAGAGTTATGGGATGACATCAAGAACATTATATGTAAAGAAAGAAAAAGCTCATTAAAAAGACAGGAGAGAAAGAAAAGACCAAAGTGGATGTCAGAAGAAGGCATGAAACTTGTTCTTGAACAAAACGTAGCCAAAGCAAATGGAAGAAATGATGATATAAAGAGCTGAACAGAAAACTTTAAAGGCAGCTCTAGAAGACAAAGGAAGTAGTATAGTGCAAAGATCTAGAGTTAGAAAGCTGAAAGGGAGGAACATGCTCAGCATTTCTTAAGCTGAAAGAACTGAAGACCAAATTCAAGACTTGAATTTTAAATTGAAGAGTTTTATGGGCAAAATATTGAAGGATGCAGGAAACATCTAAAAAAAAATTGAAGGCATACACATAGTTGTTGTTGTTGTTGTGTCATGGAGTTGGTTCTGACTCATAGAGATACCCTGTGTAGGGTTTCCGAGGCTGTCAATCTTTATGGGAGCAGAAAGCCTCACCTTTCTCCCGTGGAACGGCTGGTAGTTTCGAACTGCTGATCTTGAGGTTAGCAGCCCGACTCGTAACCACTATGCTACCAGAGCACCTTATATACATGGTTACTTTACCCAAAAGAATTGGTTGATGTTTAACCATTTCAGGAGGTAGCATATGATCAAAAACCAATGGCATTGAAAGACAAAATCCAAGCTGCACTACAGGCATTCGTGAAAAACAAGGCTCTGGAAATTGATGGAGTAACAATTGGAATGTTTCAACAAACTGATACAGCACTGGAGCCACTCATGAGGCTATGCTAAGAAATTTGACCCACCAACAGTAAGAGACCTACATTTATGCCCATTCTAAAAAAAAGTGACCAAAGAAAATGTGGAAATTATCTAACAATATCTTTACTATCACACACAAGCAAAATTTTATTGAAGATAGTTAAAAAATGGTTGCAACTGTATCTTGACAGGTTGCTGCCAGAAATTCAACTAGAATTGGAAAAGCAGCTATCATTGCTGACTCAAATGGAGCTTAGCTGAAAGACACGAATACCAGAAAGATGTTGACTTGTGATTTATTAACTGGAGGCATTTGGCCGTGAGGATCACAACAACCTATGGACAACATTGCAAAGACTGAGAAGTGCTCCGGTAGAACCAGTACATAGACCAAGAGTCAGTCATTCAATCATGGTTTAAAATTGCATGGTTTAAAATCAGGAAAGTTGGTATGTGTCAGAGCTGTTTCCTTGCACCATACTTATTCAGTCTGTTTGTTGAGCATTTAATCCAAGAAACTGGATTATGTGAAAAATAACTCAGCGTCCTCATTGTGAGGTCGGCTCATTAACAACCTGTGATATGCAGATGAAATAACCTTCTTTGCTGACTGTGATGTGGATGTGAAGCCCTTGCTGATGAAGATCAAAGACTAGAGCTCTCAGTATGAATTGTACTTTCATACAAAGAGAACAAAAATCCTCATAACTGGACCAATACATAACATCTTGATAAACTGAGAAAGGATTGAAGTTGTCAAAGACTTCAGTTTACTTGGATCCATAAAGTAACGGTCATGGAAACAATAGTCAAGAAATGAAATGATGTATTGCATTGGGCAAATCTGCTGCAAAAGACATCTTTAAAGTGCTAAAGGGCAAACATGTAACGTTGAAGACTAAGATGCACTTGATCCATGTAATGGTATTTTCAGTTACCTCATATGCATGTGAGGCGAACAGTAAATAAGGAAGACTGGAGAAGAATTGAATTTGAATTATGGTGTTGGGGAGAATATTGAAAATACCCTGGACTTCCAGAAGAAAGAACAAATCTAACATGGAAGCAGTACAGCCAGAATGCTCCTTAGACGTGAGGATGGTAAAACTTCATCTCACGTACTTTGGGTCATGTTATCAGAAGGGACGAGTCCTTGGAATGGGACATCGTGCTTGGTACAGTGGAGAGCTAGTGAAAAAGAGGAAGACCTTCAACAAAGTGGATTGGCACAGTGGTTGCAGCATTGAGATTCAACGTAACAACAGCGTGAGGATGAAGCAGGGCTGGGCAGTGCTTTGTTCTGCTGTCCATTGTGTCCCTACTAGTTGGTGCTGACTTAATCACACCTCAAGACAAATTAATTATAAGAGAGTAAGTAAAAAAAAGATTGCCACTAGGGTTTCGGAGTTCTGGTGTGGCGCTGTGGGTTAATGCGCTAGACTGCAAAGCCGTTTGAACTACAAGTTTGGCGGTTCAAGCTCACCAGCTGCTCCTTGGAAACCCTATACAGGGTCGCTATGGGCTGGAACTGACTCAACAGCACTTAACAACAACAACAACTAGGGTTTCAGTTCATGCATGCATGGTTTTATTTCAAACAAAATGCATTTGAACATGTCTCTGTGATCAGTGGATGACTGAAGACAAGTTCTCTCAGTAATTCATTTGTCTTCTTATTATTTAAAGAGACTTTTTATGGCATGGTAGAAATGATTTTGACATCAGGGTGACTATTAAATTTTAACTAAACCTCAAGTGGGCATCTTCCCAAATCACTGAAGCTTCGTCACAAGTTTACTGGAATATAGTCCCACATGAGATACAGATTTTAGATGGATCAAATGGAAGGTCAGGAAGACATCACAGATGAATTCAAAGCAGAGTGGTCACCTCAGAACATTATGGTGCCTGGTTTATCTTTTTTGAGCCCTGGATTGCTAATTGCAAGGTTGGTGGTTCAAACCCACCAGACACTTCTCGGAAACCCCATACGGGGTTGCTATGAGTCAGAACTGACTCGATGGCATTTAATAACAACAAGGGCTAATCTTGATCGATTTTCTCAAAGGACATGGAGGCTTATTATGAAGAGCTTTTAAGAAAACTGAAAACTGCAAACTGCATTGGTGAGAAAAACACCCGGAGAGTTGCACCAAGGAATTCCCACCCACCCCCACCCCAGGACAATGCCCCTGCTGTATTCTTCGAGGTCAGAACTGACTCAAGGGCACTTAACCACCACAACAACAATTCTTCGAGGTTAGTAAGTGTTGTCTGAGGACAAATTTGTTTGGAAACCTTACTCCATGTACCCTACTGTCCTATCTTCCCTGTTCAGATTTTTTTTGTTTCCCAAATGCAAAGTATACCTAAGAGGAGCACAACTCGAGTCCCTCAAAGGTGCCCAAACTACCATCTGACATTGTGTAAATGGAAGAGCACGGAGTTCTTCAGGGTCACTGAAGTCGGAACCGACTCGATGGCACTTATCAGCAACAGTAATACAAGTCTAGATTACCTTGGAGAGACTGATGGTAGAATTATGAACATCAAAGGCAGTTTCCCTAAGGGCTCCTTAGGAAGTGAGGACAGTGGAAACATCAGAGACGACACAGTGAGCAACAGTGGCAGAGAAGTGGGGGCAACAGAACCAAGAGACTTGGGCAAGACAGTGGTCCAGGAACGAGCCCACGGAGCAAGAGACTGAGTGCCTTTAGGACAAGGTTTTCTGTCGGAGTGAGGTGCCTCTGCATACTTATTAGTAGAGGTAGAGCTAAGGAGCTTGTTAACACTTGCAGGGTAGAGGCTGAGCAGGCCCGAGAGGCCTGAGGGGCCAAGAAGCCCGGGAATTACATAGTAGAATCTGAAAGGGACAGGAACATGGGATTTTAAGCTGCTTCAGGCTCAAAGAGTAGGGCCACAAATGCTGGGCAGAGTGTGAGCCACAGCCAGCCACTCTGAGTGGGTGCTGGGGGTGTCTTTCCCTTAGTCCCCCAAATGCAGCAAAATGATTTTTCCTGTGGTTTTGTAAAGTGACGAGGTCCACTTAGGCCTCAGGTTTGGGAGTCATGGGGCCTTCATGGGTCAAGTTGGGCAAAACAGTGGCGTTGGTGCTTTGCAAGTGCTCCTGGGAAGGAAGACTTAGCCCACACCCTTCCTCGTGGTGTGACATTACTTCACATCTACCTTCCTATGCCTGTTTTTGTATTCCTGGGTAGGCCTGGTGTGCCATCCTGTTATCTCTAGAAAACAGGACCTAGCAGTGGCAGGGGGAGACACAGGTGAGCACCCTGGATGCCACCCACCAGTCGAGGCAGAGAAGCCTGAGCCAGTACAATCCCAGGTCTTGGGGTAACCTGGCATCTGGTGCAGCTGGAAGGCTGCACAGGCTGTGTAGTTCACTGTATAGGTTGGTGGGGGGATTGTCAAACGCTTTGTCCTCCAGGGCAATGAAAACCCCCTTCTCTTGGGCTGTGACTCTACCCTCAGGCCTCAGAACAGGACTCCTTCCTCTGCTGGGCAGTGGCAGTCTCTGAGACATACTGACCCCCAGGTTTACATAGCCAGTCCCGAGGTTCCACTTAGAATCCCTCCCTCTGCATCCTGACCCGTTCAGTCTCCGCTTTACCCGCTCACCAGCGAGGGGCCCCTGGCAGGTGGGGAGGGTGCTCAGCCTCCTGTATCAGAGGGCTCACTACCAGGCAAGGTCTCTGCTGTCAGAAAATGTGTGTCCTCAGGGTCACCATGGAGACCTAGGACTCTAAACCACATGACTTGAGCTTGTCTCCCTCCAGCTGTGTTCCTGAGTCTCAGGTTCTGGAAATGGAGTAATGTCATTTGCTCTAAGATTTAGAGCAAGGAAGTGCCAGAGAGGGCCTCCCCGCAGCTTGCTTCAGTGACCTCCGGTTCTCCTTGGGTCTCCAGGGGTAGGGGGGTCCAAAGCAGAGGCCCGCTCCATCCTGAGCAGCTTGTGGGGTTAGAACTGCTTCATAGATGCAACCTGTCACCACCCCACAGAAATACCCAAGGGCCTCCCTCCCCACATCCTGGTGCCCCAGAGGCTGACTCCCTTCCTCATTAGGTGTGCAGGTCTTCCCTGGGCTCTAGCATGTCTGAACCTCGTCATCCTCTTCTTGGTATTGTCCTGTTACTTGGCTTCGCACTCCCTTGTTAGTCTCACATGGGGGCCCCGCTGCCCATGCAGTTGGTTCTGTAAGAACCAGGCTGATGTAGCTGAGATGGGTGAGGGACCCCAGAAAGGACATGCAGGGAGATACCAGGATGGCCGTAGGCCTAGCTGTCCCAGCTCCCTCTCTGTGCTAGGCCTTCCAGAGTGGAAGGCTAAGCCCACACACTCCCTGACTTCCAGGGCTAGGTGGTCCCAATTATTAGTGGGTACCAGCTTGGTGACTGTCATCCCTGCACATCGCTACAACACAGCTCCATGTTGCAGATGAAGACATTGAAAGGCTGAAATATTGCCTAAGAGAAATACTGCAAATCACCTATCAGTTAACAGACTTGTATGTATGTAAGTAGAGTAAGCAGTGGCCTGCTAAAAACAAGGTCAGTGGTTCAAACCCACCAGTGTCTCCTTGAAAACCCTGTGGAAGGTCACTCTGAGTCAGGACCAACATGGTGGCCGGTACCAAGAGCAGCATCAACGTAAATACAAAGAACTGTTACAGCTTACTAAGAAAATGAGCAAAAGATCTGAATAGATGCTTGAAAGAAAATATACAGACTACACATGAGCACATGAAAAGAGCTCAACCTCTATTCATTGGGAGCCCCGATGGCTCTATAGAATAAACACTGGATTGCTAATTGCAAGGTTGGTAGTTCAAAGCCATTCCGCGGGAGAAACATGAGGCTTTCTGTTCCTTTTAAAGATTTACGGTCTGGGAAACCTTATGTAGAAAATTATTATGAGTCGGAATCCGCTCGATGGCACTGGCTTTGGTTTTTGGTTTTGGTTTTCATTATGTGGAGTCGGTTCCGTTTCATAGTGACCTTGTATAGGGTTTCTAAGGAGCAGCTGGTGAATTTGAACCACTGACCTTGCAGTTCAAACCAACCTGGCAGCCCAGCGCATTAACCCACAGCGCAATGCCAGGACTCCTTCATTATTCATTAGGGAAATGAGGGCACTGTTGTTATGTGCCGTCGAGTCTGTTCCAACCCATAGCAATCTTGTATAGGGTTTCCGAGGAGCAGCTCGTGAGCTTGAACCACCAACCTTGCAGTTCAAATGACTTTGCAGTCTGGTGCATTAACCCACAGTGCCGCACCAGGACTCCAAAATGAGAACACTAGACACCTACTATAATGGCTGGAATAAAGAAAACATAACATTCTGTGAGGGTATGGAGCGACTTGAACCCCTATGCACTTCTGGCATCCTCATTGTGGAGACTGTGTGAATACTGAGAGTCTCCCTTATCCTCGTTGGTCCTTTATTTCACAAAATCCAATGTCGTCTTCTAGTGATTGTTGTCTTCTGATGATATGTCCAAAGCAAGTGAATTGCTTTTGCCATTCATAGGGTTTCACAGGCTAGTTTTCAAAAGTAGTAGTTCACCATGCCTTCCTTTCTAGTCTCTTTGCATCTGGAAGCTCTACTGAAATCACTGTGGGGAACCCTGCTGGTATTTGAAATACTGTTGGCATTACTTTCAGCATCACAGCAACATGCCAGCCACCACAGTATGACACACTGGCAGAAGGGTGCAGTCATGGAAAGGAATGAAGACTGAAACATGTTACAGCATGCTTCATGTTGAACATTATTTTAAACAAAAGAAGCTATAATAAAAAAAAAGACATACAGTATGACTTACATAATTCCCATTTATACAAAATTGCTAGAAAAGACAAAACTAGAGATCTATACATTGTTGTTGTTGTTAGGTGCCATCGAGTTGGTACCGACTCATAGTGACCCTATGCACAACAGAATGAAACACTGCCCGACCCTGGGCCAACCTCACAATTGTTACCATGCTTGAGCCCATTGATGCTGCCATATTGCCAATCCATCTCACTGGGGGTCTATACATTAGAGCACATGATGACCTGAGAAAAGACTGAAGTTGTCAAAGACTTCATTTTGCTTGGATTCACCATGAACTTTCAGGGCAGCAGCAGTCAATAAATCAACCACTATGCTGCCCGGCAAATCTGCTGCAAGACACCTCTTTCAAGTGTTGAAGAACAGAGATGTTGCTTTGAGAACTGAGGTGTTCCTGACCCACGCCATGGTATCTTCAGTTACCTCATATGCCTGTGGAAGTTGGACAATGAATAAGGAAGATGGTAGAAGAGTGGATGCATTTGAATTATGGTGTTGGCAAAGAATATTAAAAGTACTCAGAAGAAAAATAAACAAATCTGTCTTGGAAGAAGAGAAGGCAAAATGCTTCTTAGAAGCAAGGATGGCAATTTTTCATCTCTTGTTCTTTGGACATGTTGCCAGGAGGGACCAGTACCTGGAGAAGGACTTCATGCCTGGTTAAGTGGCGGGTCCAGGAAAAAGAGGAAACGTCTCAGCGACATGGACTGACAGTGGTGGCAACAGTGGCCTTAAACCTAACAACACTAGTGAGGCTGGCACAGGATGGGGGCTATACTTTGTTCTGTTGTACACAGAGACTCTTCAAGTTGGAATGGGCTCAACAGCACCAAACAACAACAGAGATCAAAAGCAGATTAGTGGTTGCCAGAAGCTGGAGGTGAAAGTAAGGATTGATGGCAAGCTGGCACGCAGTGTCTTTTTGAGGGTAATGGAAGCATTCTAAAGCCAGATAGATGGTTGCATAGCTATATATATTTACTGAAACTCAAAGAATTTCACACCTAAAATGGTGTGAATTTCATGCAATGTGAGTTATACCTCAATTAAGCTTTGAAAAAAAAAACAAAAACAAAAGCTATTTACTGAAGACCATACAGTTGGTAGGTAAGTGGTCAATCCAAGCCAGCCTGCCACCTTGTCACTTGAGACCTGTGCTTCTGACTCAGGCTGCCCAGGGGGTCAGGTCCGCTTTGGGCAGGAGGGGCATTAGAGTTCCCAGTAAAGTTACATTCATCTGGGAGGGCTGGGAAGCTTAGAAGTGCCTAGTTGAGGAATAGCCCAATAATCAAGGTAAGCACAGGTTAATTTGTGCTTGTTTACTAATATGTAGTGAACAATTCCATATGTCTTTCACCACACTGAAGATGTGGGGCTAAGACAGTTGCCACTCTTATCTAGAAGCAGAATCTTTGATGTGGTTGAAAAAGGGTTAAATTGCTCACTGTAAATTGGTAAGTACTTGAGTTAATGGGTCATCTGACATTGTATGTGTCTGTGTAGGGGAGTGGGTGTGGACAGATTAGGAAGAGAGGGCAAGTTGCTGGTGAGGGTCTGGATGTTGAGGAGCTGGCGGGGTGGGAAGGAGGCGGGAAGCTGAGTGGGCTGGCTTCTGCAGACGGGGAGTTTTCCTTTGGAAAAATATATCCGTATTCACACCAGCAGAACCATTGCTTCTTTCTCTTCCCTCCCCTCTCCCCTCTCCCCAGGTTTCTTTACGCTATTGATTTGGCCAATGGTTCCACCACGAATGTGCCCGCAGGTAGAGAGTGTAGTGATTTTCCCTATGAACTGCGTAGGGGCTCATTAAACACCCTGGGCCTCTTGTATGACTGTTGAATTTTGCTGATGGGTCGGAGCTGGCTCCACCTTCCAGGAGGAGGACCCTTTCTCATTCTCCAATCTCATCATTAGCATTCCAAAGCGGAAAACAAGACTGGTGCCTAAATATTCATGGAAGATAGCTGGGGTCAGAGGATAAGGGCAGCAAATGAAATAAAAGATTGATACTGTGACGCCAGCAGGGGTGGGCTCCTTCTC
This sequence comes from Chrysochloris asiatica, assembly GCF_000296735.1. NCBI lineage: Eukaryota > Metazoa > Chordata > Mammalia > Afrosoricida > Chrysochloridae > Chrysochloris > Chrysochloris asiatica. The sequence continues at coordinate 5,237,885 of NW_006408716.1, read as the reverse complement.
TGTGTTGCTTGGAGAAAGCGTTTTTTTCTTTTTGTCCTTCTAAGAAACTTACTTTTTATAGATTTTGGAAGCAAAATGCATGACATTTTCATCTGTTGCTACACATTGCATCTTTGTAAGTTGTTAGTTACTAAGCAGCAGACAAATGGAGGAGGGGTACAGATACTTCTGTGTATTTGGACACACGCTTGGGATTCTGGAAAAATCAAATTCTTTGGTTGATTTTTTAAATTCTTCGGGCCCATTGTCTCATGTGGGAGGCCGAAGCTCATGTTGGATATCAGCTGGGAGTAGGCATTCAGGACTTGAGGGGAGTCTCCCTAGCCCTCCTTAATGCCTACTTGTCTCAGTTCCTGGGTGGTCAGAGTTGCCTGTGATGAAACCACACATTTTATACTGAGAAGGGCAGTGTGTGTGGGACTATAGCTCTTGGTGCAGCCACACCCTGTCAGGAAACAGGTTAATGAGTGGACTCTTAAGCAAAGTGTGGGCACTTTGTTGGGTAAGGATCCAACAAAGATGTGGCAAGCACGTTGGGGCTAGCAAGATAGGGAGTCATTAACATCCCTAGTCCTTTGGGAGCAAATGGACATAGGAATCCAGGCACAGCCAAGGAGAAACCAGGAAAAAAGAACCCTTTCTCTTTCCCCACCTTGAATTTTTTGCCTGTGTTATCCTCTTGGCCAAATCCCAAAGGAAGCTATGGACAAGAAAGTCATGGATGATGTCATCAATTCACAGAGACCAGCCCTTCAGAGCCCAGAGAGAACATTGAACATTTGGAGGGCAAATGGTCTTTTATGTCCGGCTCGCTGCATGCAGGACTGAGCAGGGATTGGTGTATGAAAGAGTGATTGAGGGCGCAGGTGAGGGAAGGAGAAAGAGCCAAGCCAAGGTGTCATGTAGAGGCTGTCTGTGGACTCTGGAATATAATGTGTTGAATCCATTCCAACTTATAACGAGCATATATAATGTTACCAAGAGCAGCTGGTGGGTTTGAGTTGCCAACCTTACAGTTGTCAAATACTCCAGCGCTACACCAGGGCTTAGGAGTGGACCATGTTGTTGCTGTCAAATGAACCGTGGAGTCGGTTCAGACTCATAGCGACCCTGTATAGGGTTTCCAAGGAGCGGCTGGTGAATTCGAACTACCGACCTTGTGGTTCAAACCAACCTTGGGGTCCAGGGCTTTATCCAATAGCACCACACCACAGGTGAGGGCAAGCGTTAGCTAGAAACAATGGGAGGTGGGGGCAGCTGTGAGCTGCAGCCAGGAATAGAAGCATCTTTCTGTACAGATGCCCTGGACAGGGCACAAGCCATCAAACGGTGTATAGCTGCAGGGGTGATTGATGTCAGTCAGCAGGTGCCTCGGATTATAAAAACAACCAGCCCATTGCTTCCCAGGCTCCTCAGTCAGATGATGAATTTTAGCACCAGCCTTCTCCAAACTGCCCCAGACCTGGATGATGGCACGTGTGCCCCAGTGGCTGGTGCTGCCTGCCCGCCCCCCACACTCCTGCCTGCCACTTGAGTTGGTATTGTTCCATCCCCCTGCCATTGCCCCTGTGAAGATCCGACTCAAGTGCTTCCTTCAGTTACCCTAAGAAAGGATCGCGAAGGACTCCTGTCAGGGAAGAATTTTAGATGAGGTTTATCAGAGCTACATATTAATAATAAATGCTGCATGATTTTTTTATTAGAGGAGCTACATAAATGTAGTTGCTTCAACTTTTAAACTCTCTGGAAGCTCGAAGTTGCAGGCCACTAGGCTGTGGGAACGTGTTGGCCTAATCAGTTCACATTCATATGCAAAGCGCTCGCTTAGCCGAGTTTATCAAAATTCAGTAGTTTCTTAAAAAAAAATATATATATATATTATAGACTTCCCCTCCCTGCAAAAGGCTGCTAGGAAGACAGATAATGAAAATACAAATAGTTAATGCCCTGAAAAGGAAGGCCCTGCTAAGCATCCCCTATTCTTTGGGAGAAACATAAAATGGGCATTTGTAAGAGAGCATTCTCTCCTATTATTAAGTCTCTTCCTTCTCATATTCCAACTGCCTCTCAGTATCTCGGTTTCAGGGTTTGATCTGTTTTGCCCCGTGTTGTTAGTTGCAGGCGGTGGGCAGTCCGAGCAGGGAGGGAGCTAGACTGTACCAAGTGCTTGCCTTGACTTTGCTGGGCTTGTGAAGCAACTCTGTTCCCATTATGTTGTTGGTGTTAAGTGCCATCGAGTCAGTTCCGATTCATAGCGGCCCTGTAGAGGGTTTCCGAGGAGCAAGTGGTGGGTTTGAACCACTGACCTTGTGGTTCGCGGTCCACTGCTGATCCTACAGCTCCACACCAGGAGTCCTTTCCCATTATGTTGTTGTTGTTGTTAGGTGCCATCGAGTCGGTACCGACTCATAGCAACCCTGTGCACGACAGAATGAAACACTACCCGGTCTTGGGCCAACCTCAGTATTGTTGCCACACTTGAGTCCATCGATGCTGCCACTTTGCCAGTCCATTCTCAATGGGGGTCTTCCTCTTTTTCTCTGACCCTCCACCTTACCAAACATGATATCCTTTTCCAGCAACTGGTCCCTCCTTACAATGTGTCTGAGGTACGAGAGACGAAGTTTGGCCATCCTGGCCTCCAAGGAGCACTCTGGCTGACCTTCTTCCAACATGGATCTGTTGGTTCTTTTGGCAGCCCGTGGCACTTTGAATATTCTCCTCCAACACCCTAACTCAAAAGCATCATTTCTTCTACGTTCTTCCTTATTCACTGTCCAGCTTTCGCATGCCATGGCTTGGGTTAGGCACACCTTAGTCCTCAAGCTGACATCTTTGCTCTTCAACACTTTAAAAATGTCTCGTGCAGCAGATTTGCCTAATGCAATACATTGTTTGGTTTCTTGACTGCTGCTTCC